>NW_025778696.1:0-46939 GCF_021130785.1 Homalodisca vitripennis
TTAATTTATCCTTTAACAACGACAATTACACATTTAAAAACGCAAAATGTAATTAATTATTTACAATTATCTTTTCATAATCACTATTGTACATAATAGCAATAGACTTACATATAAATTGGCGTTTCAGTCAACATAGATAAACAGTTATACAGGTGTGTTTGAAAAGTATGGGTACGGCTTAATATTTTAAAAACCATAGGAGATAACATCTATAAACTTTGAGCACAGTGTCATATGACTATGTAAATTATTTTTTCTTGCTATTACCATGACATGCCAACCACATGGGGGGACGGCCACAGAGGAAAACATGGAAATCTTAAATTGAAGCATGGGTCGAGTGATACCTCATTTGAAAGAGCTCACTTAGTGGAGTTGAATGCTGCAAACTGCATCATCTCAAAAGGTTTATCCAATCAGAAATGGCGGGTTGTTTTAGGTACACATTGTGAAGTACATTATGCGCTGCCATTTCTGACTGGATCGTCGTATTCTGATGCGGTAGGCGGCGTTTCACTCTACTACCCAATGTGTTTTCACTAACTTTTTTTAATTATCAAATTATGTCATAAATTTATAACACAATAAATACCGATGTTTTTTAGTTTTGTTTATTGTGTTTATAAATTTATGACATAATTTGCTAATTAATAAAAAGTCAGTGAAAACACATTGGGTAGTAGAGTGAAACGCCGCCTACCGCATCAGAATACGACGATCCAGTCAGAAATGGCAGCGCATAATGTACTTCACAATGTGTACCTAAAACAACCCGCCATTTCTGATTGGATAAACTTTTTGAGATGCGGTTTGCGGCATTCAACTCTACTAAGTGAGCTCTTTCAAAATGAGGTATCACTCGACCCATGCTTCAATTTAAGATTTCCATATTTTCCTCTGTGGGCCGTCCCCCCATGGTTGGCATGTCATGGTAATAGCAAGAAAAAATAATTTACATAGCCATATGACACTGTGCAAAGTTTATAGATGTTATCTCCTATGGTTTTTAAAATATTAAGCCGTACCCATACTTTTCAAATACCCTGTATACAATTCCAATTACTATCATACTATATGACAAAGAAGCGTAATATTATTTTAAAATATACTAATTGATTTATGTATGTGTATAATTTAATGATAGAAATAGTTCAGTATTAATTGTATTTACTGATATGTATTTATATCAATGTAATTTACATATTAATTCATACTAATAACTCTCATAATAATATTACACTCAGATCACACCCACATGTTTTGTCGCACCGATTAGTTCCATAATTAGTGCATAACTACAGTTGCAGATGAGTTTTATTGGTAAACTTCAACTTTAATGGAATATATTTTAAAAACATTCTAATTATTTTTATCGTCAGAGTTCAAAGAAAAAGAAACGCATTTTCGAGAAACCACGCTTAAGTTTCATACAATTACATGTTTATTATTATTAAACTTCCGCAAAAAAATATTATCAATTATTTAGAAAAGTTATTTTTGAAAATTAATGTCCAACCTTCAGTGATTTAAGATACCTCCTATCGCGGGTTATTATTAACAGAAGAGGCCTTTATTCTATAAAATTTGAGATTGTAGGTAATACAGTTAGTTTTTTTGACAATCAAGGTCAAGTCTATACCGGAATAATATGCGAATAAAAATGTTCGTTTCTACACGTTTTCTTTACTTCAAACTAAAGACAAAAACATATTTGTGGGATAGTAATTAGTATAATTTAAATAATAACTGAACTAAAATTACAATACTTTTCAACACAAAAATATACATATTTTACATATTTCCAAAATATTGGAGTTCTACGTCACAAACAGGATAAGCATGGAGCTGAACTAATTCAAGTTAGTTAAATCTCCATAGACTGCAGCAGCTGTGAAATTGGTTTATGGTTTGGTTGTGGTTTTCTTGGTTTGTTGCTGAATTGGCGGTGGTGTATTGCTCTTCTCTTCTTGTGTTTTTAAGAAGGCTCATACTTTTTATAAATTGTCTCATTAAGTTAATTTGATTAAACAAAAATTAACGTTCCTTTTGAATATTTCTTTTTTAATCATCAGAAATATGTATTACATTATAATTTTAATTTATTTATTAGAAAAATTCTATTAATTTGATTCGAATTAATGAACTATTATATTTTTGTTCTCTGAGTATATGTAACTGTTTATGAAATCATGATAACTTGAATGAAAGTGCAATATTAAGGCGTTTGACAATTATTAATGAATTTAGACGCTTAAAGCATTCTTTTAATTTATGCATTGAATTCAAAGAAATACTGCAAAAATAAATTATTACGTTACGTGATGTACAGAAGAGGAAAAGTATTTTTTTATAAGTATTTGTATATTACTTTTATTAGCACTATCGAGGAAGTGCCTACATTTCCTTATGAATAATATTTTACACTTATTAGAAACAATACATTTGGGGTGTTTGGCCTATGAAATGTTTTTGTTAATTAGTGCAAAGGTCATTTTAGAAAATATTTAATTCTGTTAATTCTGTATATCTTTTGTCTACAATCTGTCACTTAAACCTGATTATATTACATACATAAAAAATATGATATTACTCAACTAAATTTCAGCTTTTCCCATTCAATTTAGAAGATAATTAACCACTCTTACAGTCTAAGCGTGAAATAACTTTAATAAACACTACTAATTAAGGCTTACATTCAATGACATTGAAGTTAACGATGGGCTTTTTTTTACTGCCTCTTAACTGTCAACTTGAATAGCTAAAGTTTAAACTCAGATTCGTGCTATATTGCTATATGCTATATTTTCGACCAATATTGTTTGATATATTTGATTTAGGTATTGTGTTTTGTTTACTTTTGTAGGAAAAGTAGTTTTATATGTGTAACTTAAAAGTAAAAGCAGGAATAAAATATATCAAATGATCTTAAAGAAATTCTCTCCAATTTGCCGTAGTCATATATTTTAGGCTTATAAGGGTGGCTAAAAACCTTGCGATAAATTTTTGTGTGTGTGTGATAATATAACATAAATTTTACGTAAATTCGAAACTTAAAAGATTTAATACTTACAAACACCTAATTAAATTGTTTTATTACAAACGATTACAAAATATTAAAATATTTAAAATTTCTATGCCATTTCGATATATTTATTTTATTACTACTGAGTTTGTTCACTTTCGCATTGCATACTAAGTAGCTTTCAAGCATATTTCTCTTTAAAAAAGACACAAATTTACGATATCTTAGAAAAAGGTGTCATTAAAAGAATACACATCTGGATAAGAGCGGTAGTAACTGTATTTAACTACCTTAAGATACGTAGATCTTATGTGCATCTGCAGCAGAGTTACTGCTCGATTTTATGTTGGACGAACAGGAATAAATCTGCTATGTTTATGCGAGTTTTTAAATGCTTGTTTTATTAGGTAAAATTTTAAATAATTTCGTATTTAAATTATTAAAAAATACTGAAAATTATAATCTGTGTGTATGCAGTATTGTTTCATTTCGAATAAAAAAAAAGAATTCAAATATAAATGTTCCACGAAATCCATTTCTTCCATGTAAAGAAATTGTATGGATCGTGGAAAGACTATTTCGTGACGAAATTACCAAGCTTTTATTGGAAGTTGATATATTCTATGAACGTTCCTTAGCTCTTGTTTATAATTGTTAGTCTCTGCTGAGTTTTTGTTAAGTTCGTGATTGAGACACGGATAGGCCCGATTTCTCAGGCTTTTGGAATCTAATTGTATACGTAATTGTGGTTATTATATCCTTATGGACGGCATTTCATTTCTATGAATCTTAATTAACATACCTAGAAGTTTTCTGCGCATATTGCTCTGAAAAATCAGTATTCATCTAGTTATAAATTTTTAGAAATGTTGAACGCACAGTAATAAATCTTCATCTTGCATTCATAGCAAAGAATTTTTACGAAAACAAATTTATTTAAAGGGACATTTTAATTTTAAAATTACTCCTTATTAGCAATAATAAATATATAATCTTATTATTAATAAGTGTAGAATTTTATAGATACCTTATAAATTCTAAATTGTTTCAATATATAATTTTAAAATTTCTTTTACTCTATGGAAGGAAATGTAGAACTTTTATTTAACCTTAAAATAGGATTAAAATGAGAAAATAAATCCAAACTTAAATTAAATCTACTCCATTTTATGTGCGTTATTATCGTGCAAATGTTGTGCCATCCCAAATGTATTGTGGTTTCATTGGGAGTTAAAACATTCTATAACAGTTCCGATGCTTTTGTTTATCCCTGATAGTCCTTGGTGGTAGTATGACTTTTATTACTGTGTGCGAGCTTGAGACCCGGATGGGCAGATGTTTGAAAACCTATTTAGTTAGTACCTGTCTGTACTTCATGTTTACTTAAAAAAAAACATGAAAATATTTTTATCTCAAAACTACGATATTTTGCAAGTATATTGCTCTGAAGGTTTGTTTCATGGAGACTCTCAAAACATTATTAAGTGTTAGATATTGATGTATTGTGAAATTATGTACAAAGAAGTATGTGCAAGGAAAACAAATATGTTGTTGAACTTGAATGAATACTTTTAAATTTCATACTTTATTTCCGTTATTAATTTAGTTTATATTTTAAAATTGTCTCGTGTTTATAAAGGTCTATGCCATCGATAAACTTTCAAAAACAACAATAACTAGTATATATTTATAGAATAGTTTTACTATTTAATATATACATATAAAATATCAAACAGAATTTCTTTTTATTTTACTATATCGAATATATAGGGATTCTGAAAAACTACATTTTTATTTTTAAAAAGCTAGATAAGTAAAATGAACCATATCAATTAATATCAATAGCATTTAATAGAATATTTTTTATTTGTAATATTTGTAACAAACAATGCTTTAGTAATAAAGTATGTATTGAGTTTTTACTAGAAAGCTTTATTTTTTTTATAAAATAAGCAAATTTTGTACAAGCACCAATTGCTAGATAGTCATACAGTTTTAATTTAACTTAATGGAGTTCCGCTGTCTGCCTTTATAGTCCGTCCCGTTTTACAACTTTCTGGTACGCACCACAGTTAAACTCTTAGCTCTCGAGGTCAATGTTTCTCTGTGCATCATATTAATTAAAATAATAAATTAAATAGTAATTATGTAATCGTTTTTTAGTTCACTTTATTGTTTAAATTGTAAAGTATAAATAGTATTAAATTTGACAAAATCGATCAAATGTTTTAATAAAATACTCCAAGTCAAATGATAAACATAAAAGTAATAACAATATAAATTATAAAATATTTCAAATTAATACTACGTCTTGAGATCTGCATTCTAATCTCTTCTTCATATAAATAACTAACCTAACAAAAAAATTCTAGGTTAGTTATCTTCTATGAGTTGTAATGAAATTCACGCCACTTTCTTCTTATATATATATATATATATTATATATATATTTGTGTGTGTATATATATATATATATATATATATATATATATATATTTGTGTGTGTGTATTTACCTACTGTGTAGATGTCTTTCTGGGTATATCTTTCCATTTGAATTTTAATTAAAACTATTAACCTTTTTTTCCAGTTAAATTATAATACATTGGAAATAAAGTAGCATTGCCAAAATATAACCTTTTTTTTATGATTAAATAATAAAGCTAAAATTGCTATTTATTTTACAAATTATGGGTAGGGTACGGATAAGCGGACCCGGTTTTTTATATCGAAGAATGTAATCATCGATACCTAATATTCGCATCTCAAATCCTAGACTATCAATCGATATAAAACTATCTATAGTCCTCAATAACAATCATAAGTTTTAAATTTAAATATGAATTTAATATTTACAGTGATCAAACAAATTATTATAGTCAAAATTATGAAAACTGAAGACGACCATATTTGCTTCTCTCACAGTTACAGTTGTTTCTTTCCCACAAATTTCACATAATGGGTTATTCGGTACGAGTCCAACACGTTGAAGCCACTAAAAACATGTATTATCATCTTTCAAAGCAATGTCGTGTAGTTTTCTAAAATTGACTGCTATTTTTAATAATAAATGTTACTGATGTAAAATTGAAATTACCGCACGTGATTTATTTGAAAGTGTTTTACAGCTGTTGATATAGATTTAAAAAATTTATTGTTCAAAATAATTAATCATTATCGATTGATTATATCGATGGTTGTGATTAAGCATTATCTTTTGCCAATTTCGATATAAAAAACCGGGTCCGCTTATCGACATTGTACAAAGTTTTACCCTTATATATTTTTTTTTTTTTTTTTTTTTTTTATACCATATAGTTTTACCCTACCCCAAATTATATGTGAGAAAATGTATTACACATAATTATACAATTGTCTATGAAAATAGGCTCTATTAGTAATAAGGACTGTTAGAACAATACTTATGTGGAGACAATATGACAAGAAATATATTATTACAAATCTACAAATAATTATGGTTGGAGAGATCGTGCAATGGAGGTAACGGCCATTCAGCTGAATCGATCCCTTCTCCTGGTCTTTACTTCACTGAAACCCTCCTAGCATACTAAAATTATGGACATAGCTTGCCCATACGTAACTAGCAATACACAAGTGAATTTAAGTTCAACAAATTATGAAGTTAGAATGATGTGATCATAATTTTTAAATATTGATGGAGTGTATTGTTTAATGATTTTAACTATCTTGTAATATAACAACTGTGACATTAATTTCACAGAACAATAAACATATACATTTATGAATACTCCACCCCCAAGTCGAATAACAAGTTTCAGTAGGTTTCAAAGATATGGGCGTTACCTTAAGCAGATTTACATGAGATAGTGTCTAACCCTTTTTACAGAAAGCTCTTTACCTTGCTAGAAATAAAACGTAATAAAAATTACCGGTAGTTATACGCGAAGAACTTATGTTCCCTTTGAAGGTATCTGCGTTCTTACTTCTCCCCGTTCAGCGATTCACGGAGCGTTTGACATTATAAGACTAATCTGGACCTAATACTTAATTGAGAACACATTCATAGTACTACCTTTGTTTTATTTGATACGTGATGGTTATTCTCTAATTATATTATACTAAGCTTCTTAAACTAACTACTTTTAAACATTTAATATTATAAGTTTATTGTTTAACACATCGTATACCTAAAAAACATAGAAAGATCCATCTAGTGGCGTAAACAGCTTTAATGTCCCCTGAACTGATTCAATAACATTATCTTGGAGTAATTTCTTTGCTAACCATTAAGCAGATTGGAGCCCTCCGTTCGTGCTAAGTGGTAATTTTTAGTAATTAATGTCATAAGTTCCATAAAACTTGCACTATACCAATCTTTTCAACAGCTTCTTTTCCTTTGATATATTGAAAGTCTTATCAATATTATTATGGAATCACGTTTATAATGAAGGTATTTAGAATAAGGTATAAGAGTTTTACGTTGATTATTGCAACGCAATATCTGTCTTTAAGTTGTAATGCTTTTTTAATAATACTGAATAGTGTAACCATTATTCTTATCCACTACTTTTAAGAGTTATATAATGAATAGTAAGGTAAGTAAATAATGTTATTTTCTCACATCTCTAAAATGTTTTAATATTGCCTGTAATTTACATTTTTCAATTCTATATACCTGTTGAACTTGCATTTTGCTTGCAGGTAATATAGGACAAAAACTCGTTTACTCCAAAGGAATTATCCAATGTGGACCTCAATAAACAATGGAGGATGTATGAAAGTAATGCATCGATTATAAAAATGTCATCTTATCAATAACTATACCTAGAGTAATATGTATTGTAGTATTGGATGTCAAGAGAAATAAGAACCTGACACCAAGCTATATTGATAACAGGAAGGTACTGTATATGACGTGTCCTTCAGAATGTGTGCTTTTTTAATTTTAACGTGAGTATTGTGGTGTAGCAATAGTTGGTTGAATTCTTTCGTTAAGAAACGAACCCAAGTTGCCCAAATTGATAGCACTATTAGTACTGTATTGAAGATTAGTTACGGCACAGTTCAAGGGATAGTACTAGGTCTTATTTTGTTTTTATTCTATATACACGGCGTCTTAATACATGATATGATCTCAACATATGCTGATGATACCTCCAGTGTCAGTTTGGAATAAAACAGACAGACCTTGCAGCGTCACATTAGCGATGATCTGACAAAATTATCTGCCTGATCAATGAAAAAGTCCTTCTTTAGTTCATTTATAACACAAACGCAAACACATATTTTTGTGAATGTGGTAACATAGATTTCGTTGAATGTCTGAAGTACTTCAGGAAAACATTTCTATAGTAATTATAAATACAATTATCCAAAGAAATATATTTAAGAGGCTATGAAGGATTAATTACTCTTTGTATTATATGATAAGTTACTTTAAAACTTATAATATAACTAAAATATACTTATATTGGTTTAAAAATACTCCCAGATATGGAAGCATGCATTCCAGTGTTATCTATTACTGTATAGTCCATCTGCTTATATCGATTAAGAAGTGTACTGTACGCACAATTTATAATACTAAAGGAATAGATAATGTTAGTAAATTAAAGTAAAGATGTCTTATTTTACCAGGCGAAGTTAGGGCTAAGAAGTCCTCTTTAATACTTAAACCTAAACCAACGGCTTAAAGGTGACTTCCGAACCACCACCAATGGCCGGGTTGGCGGGCTACTTTGCAAGGACAGGAAACGTTTAGCGGTCACAAATCCAAGCGATAAACCGTTGCAAACGCTACACTACGAATTTGGCTAAGTTTATTAGTGATTAGTTAGTGATAAGTTTGGTGAAAATTATTATATGTTTAGATTTTTAGTGGCTCTATTATACACATATAATCACTCAATATATTTACTAGAGGCTTTTATACCTACTAAATGTTTGTCTTATTGCATTGTATATTTTTCGTTATTTACATTATAATAATTAATATAATATTGCATTTTTTTGGATTTTATAGTTTGTAAGTACTATATTACATTACTACATACATTATTAAAATGGCTTAGTGCTGCAAAAGCAAAGTAGGATAGAGTACATTTTGAATAAATAATAATCTGATCTCAGTCGCACTATCGTTGCTTGGGATTTATAACTACTAGATGAATTATTTACTGAATAAAATAAATTTAAACTTGAACACGCAAAAACCCACAATATCTATATTACTATATTTTAATGAGAGGTTTTGTAAAAATCAGTATTGAATTTTTTATCGAGAAGGGAAACAGATCTTGCCGTTGAAAAACATATTTTGGAGCTACGCTGACTGTAGAAAAGAATATGACAACATTTACCAGAATTATTGCATAGTCTTATAAATTATTCTATTACTGTGGTTCATGAGTCATAATCTATAATTCAATTTAAGTTATTTGGTGATTTTCTGCTATTTTACAGGATATAACTAAATAAATATTATTTTCTAACGTATAACTGTAGGATACAGAATAATCAATAATGAAATATAAATAGTTAGGCTATCGTTAAATACTCCAATTCCTTGGAGAAAGAAACGCTTCTTTTTAGATTTAAATAGTTTACAAGCCAAAATATTAGAAAATGCAATGCAATCAACATGACTCATTGTATTTCTTGATAAGTTAAAATATTTAATGCTTATGTATGTACAAAATAATGTAATCTATGTTATTGTAAAATAAGTAAAAACTGTATTTTAGAGATAGAATTTATAATATGAGCCTATAAGAACTTTTTATTTTATAATTGATATTTTATTAATTATTATTGTTTTTTATTTATATATACTTTTTAATGCCTTAAAACACTTTAGGAGTTTACGAAAAAAGCTGAAAAACTAAGCACAGGTAACACGTATTTTCCTATCTTTGAATGTTTCAATCTAATGTTTTCAATATTCTATACTTAGATGAAAAGCGTCAGTTAATAATAGTCAAATAAGAACGTATGTATAAAATAGAGAATATTAAGTAATATTTAACTTTATCTTGTGATGAAATATTTAATTAAAGAATAAACGTTTGTAGGTTAGATTTTGCATAAAATATTCATGAAATCGTTAAACTATATTACTACAGATAAAACTACTATAATGTGAGGCATTAACATCATAAACATTTATGATGTTTTGTGAAAAACTCTTTTGATTTCATACTCATAAGCTATAACAACACTATTATGGTTTTAATAAACGTGGCAATAGTACTGTTCGTATTTACGTAATCCTCAACGAACTGAAAGTCCAACGGAGTTTTGGAGAAAGGAATTGTATTAAAGACAGCTGACTAAACTGCATTATCAGTCACAAGACTGAATGTTAATCAACCACTCAGCATTCTTTTTTACTGTTCACCCCAGCCTTTTTCTAATCTACATTTAGAAAGGACCCCGTCAAGAGGAGTTAGAGTGCTGTAAGACCGTAATTCTAAGTGTATATCAGATAGCACAAAAATAATTAAACAAAGAGCTTTGTACTTTAATTTTGTTTTAAAATAGAGGTTTATTATCACCTTCCCTGTACATGTTTTACTATAAGATCGAAAACTAAACATTTTAAAATGTTCTAAAAAAAATATTATATTTGCTTAAATCTTTTTCAGTTTATTTTTCTTTATATATATGAAATTATTTGCAAATATTCTTGTAAACCTACTGTAATAATTTTTTTACGCTACCTGTAATGACATCTGAGATATACTGTACGACACTAAAATGTAAAAATACTAACTTACGGGAAATCAACGAAAACTAAGAATAACATACATAAATCATTGAAACTATATTTAGCGCTCACCAGCAGAATTTAATGTAATGCTTAAATCTTCTTGCTCACTGGCCATGAAGCCTACTTACTAGTAATTTTCTGATTTGTCTTACTATTCAGCATCTTTTTCGATTTTCTATATTCTTTCATTGTCCAAGCATTGAAAAGTTGCTAGATAGTTATGTACTATTTTTTAGTCCTGCATAGTTGAAAGTAAAATATGTCTTATTTTTTATCCTTAAAATTTTATAACTTGGCACATTTGTATACCAATTATTATCAAGATACTATTTAACTAATATTAATTGTATATATCACAAAATTTGATATAAATGTAAATTATTAAACAATTGAAGCATTTAATTTATAATTTAAGGTCCTGTAAAATATTTTTAATTATAAATGTTTAGCCTTTTAATAATCCTTACAAACAATTCTGCAAACTTTTAATGCCCAAAGTGTGATATATTTATATTAAATAGAATGACTTTTATGAACTGAACATCATTTCAGGTAGGACTTTTATAATTTAAATTAAGATTTTTGTTACTGTAGCAAATTTTGTTATACTTATTTTAATTTATTAAGGGATTTTTACATATTGAGTTTAAAGTACTTACATGTGAAACTGCTTGGGATACCATTTATTATGTAATGGGGAATTCTTTTTAGCGAAAGGTTTCTAAAATTATCCTTAACTTGTTTCTAAACACAATTGGATGAG
Organism: Homalodisca vitripennis; assembly: GCF_021130785.1. NCBI lineage: Eukaryota > Metazoa > Arthropoda > Insecta > Hemiptera > Cicadellidae > Homalodisca > Homalodisca vitripennis. The sequence goes on from NW_025778696.1 coordinate 11,537, forward strand.
TTTAAAAGTGTAAAAGCATATTAGTGTTTTAAATGTTATAAAATTAAATTCGAAATATTAACTCTTATGGTGTTAATTAAGTGTCGAGAATTTATCAGTTCAGCGTTAGAAAATAACGTCCTGGAAACTTTCTGTATATCTGTCTGTGTACAGGACCGTCCACATTATATATATGCTTAAAATTGTTCATGATTATTTACTTCATTTAGAGGTTATGTGCAAGAGAGGCTTTTAAACTCCTAATTTCACCTCTATGAATAGACATATTTAAAATATATTTTCATTTAATTTTATTTTACTTATTTACAGGAGATACTGAATTGGAGGATTTTACATGAAATTGCTTATGATTTGGCTGAGCGTTAGCAAATATATTTGTATTAATCTATTGGATAACTACGATAGCACCGAGTAAATTGACCCAACACATATATAATTATTTTATCACTTGGCGTGTAAACGTTTGTTCAAAATGTTTGGGGAAAATCGTAGTCACCAATAACAACTAGTACCATTTATAGGAATTATATTGGAAAAGAGTTGGTATTACAAAAGGCTATGGGTTTATAAAAATATGTTGAAAAAGTACTGTTAAAGAAAAGTTAATGGACCAAAATGGGAATTTATCATTTGGCATGATACATCAAGAAATATTTCACTTATAGCCATTTTATTGAAGGTTTTTCTTTGTGTATAGCCAATTTAACGGAGTTAATTCAAAAACGTGTGTTTTCAACCTTAACCTTTCTATGCTTATCCTGATTTTCTCGTAAACTATTAGAGATAGATTCTAGGACAGATTTTATACGATGTTTCAGCCCATATACACAAAACTGATGTAACTAACAAATTCAAGTAACAACCTAAAATGTTCATTGTTAGTTAATTTGAATGAGGGAGCTTAATTTAAGGTACAATTATTGACTCAGTATAACTCGCCAACAAAGCATTTTCTGGACCCATGTTTTAGGTACTTTCTTTATTATTTTCATGAGGAGAATAAGCTTATTCAGAGTGACAGGTTTCTCCTATAGTACCTTTTTTATATATGTTTAAATTATAAAGTTTATTTAACGAATTTTTTAAGTTTGTGTTTTATTTTATGATTTCATGACCATTTTAAGAAGGCTATTTATTTTATAAATTTTTTAAATAGTTTTATTGGCATTGCTAAGATACTGTGAATAGTTAATGTAACATATTATTTACAATATTTTTACCTATGTTCTTATGTTGAATTATTTTCACTCTTTTAGTTGGATTTTGTGCTTTAAAAGTACCTTTTTAGTACACAAGCAAAGTTATATTATTGAGAATTTCAAATATACATTTCTTTTAAAATTTTAGAAAGTGTGTCATAAATTATTCTTTTATTACGTTGATGTTTATTTTCAGTCTAATATATTTCTTAACTATATTTAATAAAAATAAGTTTCTAATAAATTTCTGTTCTTTCCTGATATATATGATATATATATATATATATATATATATATATATATATATATATATATACTAATCACTGTGTTGAATAGAAGAAAACAAAAGAACTTTTGTTCACACTCCTATATTTCGGGGGATTTAATACCCCCGTCTTCAGGAAGTTTTAAATAAAAATGAATACAAAACTATAACATCTAAACAAGAACTAATAAAACATAAAATTAAATACACTGCATTTGACAAAGTCCAGCTGACGTGAAATTTTTCTAATTCAATCTTGTTGGAACAGTTGATTTTTATAAAGGGTGGAATACAACTTGTAATTTATGACAAATGTTGAATGTTATAAAATTATTTAAAAAGTTACCTTCAATTTAGACCAAATGTATTTTTTTGTCTTGAACATAATTTGATGAGCTTGCTCCATGTGCTTTAATTTTATATATATTATATATATATGTATATAGATATATATAAAATATATATATATATATATATATAATATATATATATATATATATATATATATATATTGACTGACAAAAATAAAAAAAAATTGACCCCATAAAACACGTAACAAAGTCTTCCAAAACTGGAGGGCCCGGGTCCGAATTTAAAAATATTTTAATCTAAATCTGAAACGTATGAAAGGTGTATAAATAGAAATACAATATGTGTATAAATAGAAATTTACAAGTATAAATTGTTCATATAATGAAATCGTTTTTTGGCGTGCAAGACTTTTTATGTTCTAATCTATATTATAAATTGCAATTTTTATGTTGTTACAAGATCAGGAAAAGCACGAAATATGTTACAATTCACAAGTCATATTTTCTTTATTGCAAAATAAATATGTAAATTGCATTTACGATAAACTAATAATAACAAACGTAACTTATTTCTTCTCAAGAGCGTAATATAACCCCAAACAGTTTCACTACGAAGAGAAGACCGAAGAACGGATGATGATGAACGACAATGTTGCCGTCGTCAGCAGCATTTATCAACAAGCGCGGGGTTTGAACGTTAACGGCTTTTTCAGTTGGTAGATAACGCCGCTGCGCTATCTAGCACAAGAAGCTTCTTTCAGCAACATTCAGCGGGACTTTAGGTTTACCGGAAAGCAAGAATTGATGATTTTGTCTAACTCGTAGCTCACCATCACTTAAATTTAATTGTACAACGACAGACATGGATTGCATTATAAAACGCAATTTATAATTTTTTAAAACAACAGATACATCTTTTACAATAAATTTAGAGGTGCAATATCATAGAAATCAGCACTTACCATGGAGATCCATTACAAATTTTGACTTCATGGTATATTCATAAATACTTATAAATTTGAATTCAGTTTGGACTAAAAAGCGTCTTCTCTAAACATAAATAAGGTAAACATTTATGCTTAGTTTCAATTATTGTTCTGCAAATAATTCATGTCTAACTAAACATTCAACTGCTGTTATTGTAGTTAATTACATGAATATACACAAACAATAAGCTCGCTCTGGTTATACATATTAATGCATTTGTAATTAAGTACAGATACATGATTGAATAGTATATAGTGTGTCAGATTTTACAAACATATTACACTATTACAAATGTATATGCTTTTATATTTCAGTATTAATGTTTTATACATTCTATACGTAGAACAAATAGCTCTATAAAATAGGCTAGGCTACTAGTATATCATTCATTCAAGACATTAATAACGATACCTATATATTAAAAATGCAGCCTCGAAAAGTGTTTGAAATAAGTATACAATAATAAATAATTTAGCTATTGTACAAATAAAATCCATAAAAAATTCTAAAACATTTATTATTGAATTTTTATTTCTAGATATTTGGGTCCGTACAAAATCTGCAATATTTAAAGTTCTTAATGTAGGACTCTCGGAACAAAATAATATATTATAATCGTTTTGTGCCATTCCATACAAGAAGCTGAAGTAATAGTCGCTACGTCTGGTGGCAATCCTAACATTTACTTTTTGAGTTTTATAACATAGGAAAAGTTTTATTCATAATAATAACATGAACTCACGCACACGGTTGATTCATGTTTCAAGAAAATTTCTTTTTACGATAACATCACACATTCTGGTACTATTTAAACATCTAAATATATCATTCAAGACCTTAGAGTAGGGTACATTAACGGATTTAGTAAAACCACAGAATCACCAGATTTAATAGAGTTCTACTGTCATTTGAGTCATCTAAAAACGTTATAAATACCCTACAACTTCATTAGTGATAAGAATATTTGGTATTTATACGGTTAAAAAGAAGAATTTATTTTCCTACCCCGTTATTATTACGTTTCGCACCCAACTGCATCCACTTTTCCTACCCTACTTATCCCTAATAGAGACAATTTAAATTTACAATCACGTTTTGAGCTATAGAGGTTCAATTTAAAGAGCCCTGTTAAAAACTTGGTCTAAATAACATATTTTTTTAGTATTATTATAAGCAGTTGTAATTATACTGTGATAATTTCATATTAATATTAGACAATTCCCATTTTAAAAATGTATTGTTAAAATAACACGCGGTTACTTTTATAGGAGATTTGGATGATTATAGTGGATGCAACTCGAGGTTTACGGAAGCGAATTTCCTCGATATTAATTTATTTATTGCAAATAACAATCTTTAATAATAAGTTAAAACAAGCTTAGTGCATATCATCAAAATATATTTCTACTTTATACTAGTATTTAAAAACGATTGGACCTACGTTAGTGTACAACATGCAGATGCAGATGATTTCTCGACATTATCCAATTAGAGAGGCAATTATCAAACCAGTTGTAGGTTGGTGTTAGTCTACGGTTGGCTTTTACAGCAAAACTATATTTATTAGCTCTCACTGATCATATGCATTTGGTTGAAGTACGCAACATTTTTGTTTTTTTATGTCAACCTGGATTTACGTAATTAAGGACACTGGCTAGCTTTCGCAATACCCTTCCATATATTTCCGATTATTTGAAATTAATGGATCAAGCTCCTATGATATACTATACAGTTTGCTACCCCAGTAATGGTAAAAATAATACTGCTACCAATACTTACAATGAAATAAAATATATCACTGGGACTTGAGGTAACTATATATTCAAGCCTACTTTCAAAAACATTAATCATTACACATCTAAATGTAATATGCAACAACTATTATTCATTATTCTACCAAATGAATATCACTATGTTTTATAAACGTTCTTCAAGTATATTAAAACATTCAACCAATATTATGAGAATTAATTAATTTTAAAAGATGTATACTTAAATGTAAGAAAAATTTCCTGAGGTTCTAATAATTGTAAGTGTGCAATGTTTAAGTAGTTTTATCCAATCTTATTTAGAAAAGTAATATTTAAGTATTATAAAAAATTATAAGTATTATATAAAAATTTGTTATTGTCAAAATATTAAAAGCAATAAAAAAGACGTAGAGTAATTTTCGAAATGAAATTGTCTAGTTTAAAAACTATGATATGGTTGATATTTGGGATGAAATTGGGAGTCAGTTGTATGAGAGTAATAAAGCAGTTTATATGCAGCACATTGACCTGGATATCAATGGCAGATGCTGGTACTGTGTGTGTTGAGAGATTGTGTTAGGTCTTCTTCAAGTCTACATTATTCCTACAGAAGTCGAGAGTCAGTTGTATGAGAGTAATAAGGCAGTTTGTATGCAGCACATTGGCCTTGATATCAATGGCAGATGCTGGTACGGTGGTGTAGTTGGGAGAGTATTAGGTGTTCTGTGCATATACATTGTACTTGCAATGATTGCAACGCATTTCTCCTGCTTTAATGAAGAGTATGAATATGTTATTTTACTATTTATAATTACATAAAAGGTTTTAAAGTGTGTAGTATGCACAACTATATTTCCTCGCAAGTTTTAATTCATGAACATATACATTAGAACTTGAAAAAATTGTTTTAAATAATAATTGCAATCTGTTTATAAATGATGGGAATGATATCCTTAATAAAGTATAAAGCAAAAATGACTGCTGTCAGTGCAATGTGTTAATGCTTGTAAAAATAATGATAGCCATTACTTGTCACAAAGTGTAGAGTATGTTTCCCGCACACACTCAGATATCATAACTAATAAAGAAAACAAGTTGTGGCCAAACTTTAGCTTGGTAACCTTCTTCCATCCCTGCCAAAATTTCACAAGCTAAAACAGAAAGGTCCGTATATTTAATTTATTGCTATTGTATACTTGTATTACACTATTTCATTGATCTAATTAATAGTATAAAATATAGTTAGTTAAAAAATTAGTTTGTACTATAAAATGAGTTACTTTTGTGCTTGTTACATGAATTGATATATTACTACGAATAAGTGTATGTATGTATGTATAAAAACAAACAATATTAAATTTAACACTATTATATTTTTGTTGGTTTATTTTTTATAACAGGTGAACCTATTTTACAAATCCTAGTAACTAGGTTACTTGACTAACTATAATTTTTCATATAGGATACATGTGCAATTTTGTCTTATCTTGTCTCTACAAGACCAGGATGGAGTTACAGTTAACTTTACACAATTAGTTGGACAAGATAGCTTTTATTGAGGAAAGAAAAGAGGTCTAATTCGTACTGGCCGTTATTCTACCTGTTCTAGAGAGTTACTGGCATGTGCGAGGATCGTATGAACAGAAATGAGGAGAATCTGAACAGTAAAAGGTTGAACATACTTATAAAAAGTGCTTTGATTACATACATAATTTCAATGAACGCTTCTCAACAATACTCTGAATATTAAGGAGATGTATTATTTATGGATCAGTTGTACTGTGATGCTTGAAATATTGTTACAGAAACGTTTGTTTTATTTAAGCATATATACTAACATGCCGTATATTGAGAAAATGTTAAATTTATTATTAATATAAGCTAAATTAAGTTGGACACTATTTAATATGTATTATACACTAACTCTATTGAAAATGCTTATATATTTTAAATGGAGGCTTGAACACTATCCTTCTCTTTTCAGAACCTGTTGAACTCCAGCTGTGAATTATTCATTGATGAGGCTGTGAATATTAACAAATAAAACATAATATACATTCTATTTTTAGTGGTGTAAAACACCGGTACTACGTAATTTAGGGTAATATTTTTTAATTATAACAATATTATCTATAAATATATTCTGGGATAATATAAATTTAAAACTGAAATAAAAGTAAAAATATTCAAACCATAGTTTTAAACTAGATGGACATGGTCGGTGATGCATCGAATAATTTTATACATGGAAGACAGGTTATTTTACATATTTTAATAATATGAGTTCTATAGCCACATTATGACTAATCATACACGTATTAAGATTATTATTTTATACAAGAAAAACGTAAGCCGCATATGTGAAAAATGTAAGATAACATGACGAAGGAATACAAATGCTGAAATGCAGTGCCTGTGTCTAGTAACGGATACTGACACCTTTTTGTAACTGAAAGAGAGACAATGGTTAGCGAAGTCGGCTGTGCTAGGGCAGTCATGTCATGTAGTCCATTTAGAGAGATTAGCTGTCGGAGGGCGAATACGAGTAAATATCCTGCGACAATAAGCACTGACAATCTTTGTTAGTAACAAAGGCCGACGGCTGTCTGACAGTGTAGCAGTGTCACGGCTACACATATATTGTTTCATTACTAACGTAGCTCAAGAGGTAACATTATCCCCCGGTCATTATCTGTCAAGGGAAACGCGTCTTTGCTACTAAATCCACTCTTTCATAATAAATCTAAAATATTAAAAACAAACTGTACAATATCTGTGTTTAGTGTTGGAACGACTTTATATTCTGGGGGTGGTCTTTGATTATTGATAAAAGGCAAACTTGCAGGGTATTTATATTTTTTCCATCCAAAAGACCGATTCTGATTGTCTGATTAATGTTAGAAATCCAGTTTTTTGAATACGAGTAAATATCCTGCGACAATAAGCACTGACAATCTTTGTTAGTAACAAAGGCCGACGGCTGTCTGACAGTGTAGCAGTGTCACGGCTACACATATATTGTTTCATTACTAACGTAGCTCAAGAGGTAACATTATCCCCCGGTCATTATCTGTCAAGGGAAACGCGTCTTTGCTACTAAATCCACTCTTTCATAATAAATCTAAAATATTAAAAACAAACTGTACAATATCTGTGTTTAGTGTTGGAACGACTTTATATTCTGGGGGTGGTCTTTGATTATTGATAAAAGGCAAACTTGCAGGGTATTTATATTTTTTCCATCCAAAAGACCGATTCTGATTGATTGTCTGATTAATGTTAGAAATCCAGTTTTTTGAATACGAGTAAATATCCTGCGACAATAAGCACTGACAATCTTTGTTAGTAACAAAGGCCGACGGCTGTCTGACAGTGTAGCAGTGTCACGGCTACACATATATTGTTTCATTACTAACGTAGCTCAAGAGGTAACATTATCCCCCGGTCATTATCTGTCAAGGGAAACGCGTCTTTGCTACTAAATCCACTCTTTCATAATAAATCTAAAATATTAAAAACAAACTGTACAATATCTGTGTTTAGTGTTGGAACGACTTTATATTCTGGGGGTGGTCTTTGATTATTGATAAAAGGCAAACTTGCAGGGTATTTATATTTTTTTCCATCCAAAAGACCGATTCTGATTGTCTGATTAATGTTAGAAATCCAGTTTTTCAAGTTACGAAAAGGACTAATTTACAATGAACTATCTATATTTCATACACTCGAATTTAGACATAATAAAATTTGGTTTTGTATGGATTGATGAGGTTAAAATTACAACACCAAATATTTGTTTACTGGTACCATAGCAACCGAAGAGGTTATTTTTAAACCACTATTGCAATCCATTTATTAGACGTTGTAAAAGTTGGAATGCAAGAGCTAGTAAGCATGCAAAATAATCTCTGAAAACATAAAAATATTTCTGGGGTTTATAAAGTACTTAAACAAGGAAATATACATTGTTAAATCTAGCTATGCATCACAAAATAGTGAGATATATTGCTATGTGTTATATATGTAGACATATTTCATAAAAAAGTCATTTTTTTAATGTCTGAGAACACATTTGTCAAAATAGAAACAGCCAAAAAACCACTAGGAAGCCCAAATAAGGTGAATGTTTTGCAATTCATGTTTGACAGTTAAAAAGTGATAAAACGCGAAGGTGCTGTTAAATTTAATGCTGGTGGCACGTTTAAATGGTTTTTTGCTGTCGTTTTATTGGCACGCTGTAAAATGTTGATTGTTTCCAAAACATAATGTTCAAATATTACTTTTATTTGTATAATTACATTTTACCAACGTAACTTATATTTTTACCAACCAAACTGAAATTGAATACAGAATCCCACTACGCTTTTAATTGTAGAGATTAATGATGCAGCACATTTAACCTTATAAAATGTATTAAAAGCAGAATTATAATTACTATTATTTTTCTGACTTTAAAACCAACCTAAAATTTAATTAACTGCACAAATTTAACTTAAAATATAAATGTATTCATAGGTGATGTAAACAATAATGTTAATAATATTATTAAAATAGTATAATCACGTGGTTTACATTATAATTAGAGAATTAAAAAATTAAAATAACTTCATTTATTAACCTACGTTTGTTGTACGTTACTTTTTATTAGTTACACAAATATCACAATAGATTTAAGATTAAAAAAGGTATCTGATGCTATGGGAGTAACGTATATTGCTAAAATATATACTTTAATATATTTACTATAAAAAACTGCCTAAACTAATAATCATGTTCATGAAAAATAATCTTTTAGCCATAAGAATACATACATAGCAAACTGGTGATTGCTTTACAAAAAAAACCGTACATTTTTTATACTATTAACGAGACAATTACTTCTCTAAGTATTACTAGATAGTTAGTATTATACGAGTTAAACAAGGTTCTGGACAATATAAAGTAAAGCCTTAAATTCTTTGATGTGAATTTACATAACTAGTGTAGTGATAAATAAAAAAAACATTTAAATACGTATTCAATCATCTAGACTGAATAGGTATACCTGTTCGAGTTTTGCTAACATTCATTTAAGTTTCCATTTTCTGTTTTGTATTCTTGATGGAAGTGAGTAGGTTTTAATTGGAAAGACATTTTTCATAATTTCACATTAATGAAAAATTTATTTAACATTAAAATCCATTAAATTTATATATATATATATATATATATATATATACAGGGTGAGTTTTAAGTCCCTTCCCCCCCTATTTTTTTTTAAACCATATAAGTTAGGAGGTTTAAACTCCGTACATATTCGTTAGACCTAAATATCTTGTTTTTCATGGGTTCATTGACTCTCCACCTCCAATGGGGGACGGTCCACGAGGAGTAAGCCGAGATTCTTAAATGTAAGCATAGGTTGATATGCACATCAAATTAAAGGTCTCTGTAAGTAGAATACAATGCCGCAAACCGGACCTCAAAAGGTTCATCCTAATGAAAATTACAGGGTGTTAAAATGTACAAAATAGTAATGTGTTATTATCTGCGTTTTATCGCGCAACTTTTTAAAAGTTCATTTCAAAAAAATTTTTCTATTGCTGTTTATTCTTTAAAAGAAACTTTATTTTGTTGTGTTTAATGATTTTAAGGGATCACTGGAAGTCCGAGATCTAGGAGTTAACTAAAGGATTTAATAAGAAGTCGGTCATGTGATGTGTCGTTTAACATTGCCTTTTAACGCTGGAAACGGTGCTACAATCTGAATTAAAAAAGGATAATTCGTAATTTTGTTAATAATAATTTTGTACCGAATCTGGGGTCTGCATTTTTAAATGTAATCTTTGACATAGTCCCTGTGTCGTTGTAAAAGTGAAAGTTGTTTGTTATCTGGGAGACATGTTATGTTTGGTTTCAGTTACTTGGGCCATTAAGTATCTGACCTTGTTAGTTGCAGTGTGGCTACTGACCTTGTTAGTTTTTAGTGCTGTTAAAGTTAGAAACATGTCTCGCACTCTCCAAGAAAAATTTGATATGGTGTTTATTTTTGGTGCTTCTGGGAATAATTACCACGAAACAATGAGACGATTTAATGAAAACCATCCAGAAAGACCTGTTAGCAGAACCTATTTAAGGCAGTTAATAACAAAATTTAGAGAGACTGGTAGCGTTACTGATGCAAAACGTTCAGGCCGTCCTCCTTTGTCAGAAGAAGTTGATTTTGAGGTTCTTTGTACAGTCGTGGAAAATCCTCAAACCTCTTCGAGACAAATAGCAGACAATATCGGGGTATCACAACGCAAAGCAATAACTACCCTGAAGAAGCACAAATTTCATCCCTACAAAATTATGCTACATCACGCATTAAATGAAGATGACCCGGACAGAAGATTGCAGTTCTGTGAAACTATGGATAGACTAATTATAGCAAATCCAACAACCGTAAATAATATTTGCTTTAGTGATGAGAGTACATTTTACGTAAATGGTTTAGTGAATAGACACAACTGCCGATACTGGGATAACTCTAATCCCCATGTTCACAGAGAACATCATACCCAGTATCCCCAGAAAGTAAATGTTTGGGCAGGTCTCTTTGGTAACCACGTGATTGGACCACTGTTTATTGACGGAAATTTAAATGGAGAAAGTTATTTACATATGCTCCAAAATAATATTCATCCATTAATAGAAAATACAATTCGCACTAATGTTGGGGAGTTTAATCGAGAAGAAGTAAGGTTCCAGCAGGACGGTGCTCCTCCACACTACGATGTTAATGTTCGTGGTTACCTTTATGTACATTTTCGTGAGAAGTGGATAGGACGACGCGAGGCAATAGAATGGCCAGCACGGTCCCCTGACTTGAACCCACTGGATTTTTTTTTTTTTGTGGGGACACTTGAAGTCTGTGATTTATTGTACACCAGTCGCATGTGTGGAAGATCTTCGGAACAGAATTACTGAGGCCTGCAGGAAGGTAACACCACAAAATCCTAACCCGTGTAAGGAGTGAATTTGTTAACAGACTATACTACTGTCAGGAAGTAACAGGCAATCAGTTTGAGCATCTACTACAATAAAAGGGTAAGTAACAACCTACTAATATCGGAATCATACAATATTAGAACCGGAATCGCTGTTGAAATAAAAATAAATGGGTCTAAAACCTTTGTAAGACAACAATTCTTTAAATAAAATACTTACAAGGCGACACAACACATGATCGACTTCTTATTAAATCCTTTAGTTAACTCCTAGATCTCGGACTTCCAGTGATCCCTTAAAATCATTAAACACAACAAAATAAAGTTTCTTTTAAAGAATAAACAGCAATAGAAAAATTGTTTTGAAATGAACTTTTAAAAAGTTACGCGATAAAACGCAGATAATAACACATTACTATTTTGTACATTTTAACACCCTGTAATTTTCATTAGGATGAACCTTTTGAGGTCCGGTTTGCGGCATTGTATTCTACTTACCGAGACCTTTAATTTGATGTGCATATCAACCTATGCTTACATTTAAGAATCTCGGCTTACTCCTCGTGGACCGTCCCCCATTGGAGGTGGAGAGTCAATGAACCCATGAAAAACAAGATATTTAGGTCTAACGAATATGTACGGAGTTTAAACCTCCTAACTTATACGGTTTAAAAAAAAATAGGGGGGGAAGGGACTTAAAACTCACCCTGTATATACATTTACATAAACAATGTTTAGTTTAAAGTAATGAAAAATCTGAGGCAATTGAATAAAACCATAAAGCTATTTTTTTCATGCACAAATGGATATAGAAAGAAGTCACCTGTAAGAGGAAATACACAATATATAACAAGATTGATTTCAATTAGTCATTACGTTGCTTTTAAAAATCGTAATTGTTATTGCCTTAGTCATATTATTAGCTGTAGTTACAAAATGAGGAATTTGTACTTAAAAAATGAAATACAATAAAATTTCACTTGTATGCTATGTGTTTGAATTAGTTGTGTGTGTTGTCATTACAATAAAATCCCGCGATCACGATTTGTACGTGTTATAGGAAGGGCAATATCTAGACAATACTAACACCAATAACTGAGCACACAATGATACCCATTGTGCTCTAATTTAAACGAACCGAAATATTGCATGAATAAATATATAATGTTATATATAAACTTTACACTTAAATATCATTCATAAAAATTAACATATTAAGAAATATATTTGTTTAAAAAACAAAGTAAATCAGATTTGTACCAAACCATGACACTTGGTTACGTTATTTTTGTCAAGAAAATCAAATGAACGTGACATGAACCACGTCAGGATAAATGTGTGAGTGGAAAAGAAAGATTTCAATTTCAAGGAGGAAAATTACTACGCAACAAAAACCAACAAGTAACCAAGTGAACCACTACTAAACCAAAACCAATTTCACAGCGACTGCAGCTAGTGCAGATCTAAATTGAAATTAATAACGATCCTAGTATATCCTGTGTCCTATTTTTAATCACACTTCTTGTACAATGTATAGATAGACATATTATTTTGGACAGTGTTTAATGATATTTGTCAATTCTGTAAGCATTCAAAATAACAGTTTATGCCAGATTACATCGTAATAATTTTAACTAAATTACACTTATTTTGTATTGTTAAAAGTATGGAGTATTTAATGATATATATAAAAAGTAATATGAACTACAATAATAATATATGGATAATAAACGTTCGATATACAATAATGCTTATATTACATTTCATTTGGATTTAGCTTGTGCGTTGGGGCATATTTCTATGGGTCTTATGGATAACTATGATGGCAACCGGAAAATTGTAGAAAAAATTAATCAGTAAAAAAACTGAGTTGAGTCATATATGAATTTAAAATTTAACAGTATCACATATACCGTACCTACCCCAACACACATATAGGCTACAATATCCTGGTAACTTCATAACGTGGTGTTTGGACGTTATTTACGCACATATATGAAATTTAACTAAATAGACGAAAATTTAAATATATAATGGTTCACAATATCTCGAAAAAAACTTTTTACGTTTAAGTATATATAAATATATAGACGAGGATATCCTGAGAAGCTATTGAATGAAAAGCTACAGCTCGATGAAAGTAACCTTAATAATAATTATGTCAAAAAGAAATATTATGATGAGCCTAAATTAATAACGCAATATCATCCTGGTCTCTACAAAATTAACAACATTTTTAAAGTAGCTTACAAAATTCTTCAAAATTCTCCACTAACAGACTCATTTCTGAAAAGTATTCCACGTATTGTTTTTAAAAGACCTCCTATCTTAAAGGACATTATATCGAAACCAAAATTACCAGCTGATTCTGATGTGGAAATTAAATTTAAAGGAGCATATCCATGTAATAAATCAAGATGCATGGTGTGTAATCAAATACAAGAGTCATCAAAATTCGAAAGTAGTTCAACTAAAAAAGTATAAAAAATTATTGGAAATTTGACATGTGATACAAAAAATTTAGTATATAAAATTCATTGTAAACAATGTCCTAGAGACTACATTGGCTCTACAACAAATAATTTAAGAATAAGAATGACAGGTCACCGTTATGATTTTAAGCATAATGATGAATCAAAACCATTAGTCATTCATAGTAAAATACACAAAGAATCTTTTGAAAATTTATATACAGTAAAACCAATACGATCAATAAAAAATTAATTAAATACATCAAAATTAAGAAATTTAGAACAAGCATGTCAAATTGTTACAGAATCTTAATTTCCCTATGGATTAAATCTTTGATAAATTTAAATCATCTGAACACTCATCACATCTTTACACCCACGGTTTGAAAATATGTTTATCATTTCTAGAATATTATGCTTATTAATTTATTTTTCTGTTTTACATGTATGTTTTTAATTATTTTATGTGTTTCGTTATGTTGTTTTGACCTGAAGAAGCGTAATGCGAAATATAGTTAGTTAATATTAATATGTTGGCCTTTTTTCTACGTATATATATATATATTTATTTATTTATATATATACGTTATATATATATATATATATATATAAAATGTAATTCAGTTAAAATATTTTTACACTGGCTAGTTATATATTCAATATATAAGTATATATATATATATAATATTATATATATATATATATATATATATATATATATATATTGAGATGAGAGTAGAATTGAGAAATGTTACATTTGTTAATTCGTGAAGTGCCTGATGAAGGAATCATTGATTCCTAAAGGCCTTGCACAAAGATAAAAGTTATATTGAAAAAGGTTTTATTCATTTATACAAGTGATAGTAAAAATACACTATTTTACACAATGTTGATCAATTTATCGTTTTATGGAACAATTTATAACTGCGCTATCAGAAAATCTAATTACATGGTTTGGAATCGTATTTAATTAAGTATAATTCATTTCAGTTTATGCCATTGTATAATCTTTAACCCGCTATGTCTTCTGCTAATAAAACCTTGATTTTATGAATTAAACCTTTTTTATAATTGGAGTTTAAAGTACGTGTAGGAAACCGTGTACTAAGTGATAACTTAAATTGATATAAAAACTTTTATAATCTATACTACTTAAAATAAAATTTGAATAAAGGTTTTAAAGGTGTAAAAGAAGCGTTAAGAACAAAATGTAAAAAGTGTTACCTAGTCCCAGTGAGCTTATACGTAGGATTAACGCGTTTCGTCTTTGTTATATGTTCTGCATATAACGTTTTTATTTTAGCTAATCAAATTAATATAGTGTTCAGTCTATAATTATTGATTAAACATCTTTTGCCCACTTAGTATTATCATGATTTTCGCTGTTCATATATATTCACTTGGAAAGGAGTCAGAATGCAAACAAATCAAGTTTTGGGTTATTAAACAAATCAGTTATTGATAATAGAAGATCCGGAATATTGAACTTACGACACGTTATTCAGGTGAGATTATTTCTTAATGTTTATCGAATTATAGCATTGCATTATACACGACTTGCATGGTCATATTATCGTATTAGATCACAACGGAGAAGTCACAATATTATGTAGCTTGGATCTAAAGTAGTAGTAACTCAAGTTATTTAGATCTGCACTGGCTGCAGAGACTGCGAAGTTGGTTTACGGTTTGGTTGAGGTTCACTAGATCAGTTGTAGATTTAGGAGTGGTTCTTCAAACCTTTCCTTACGATTGAATGCCTTTTTAGAGGATATTATTGAGTTATTCAGTAAAAAATTATCGGTGATGTAAAATATTTTTTTGGAGTACATCACAAATCATTTATTTTATTTACATATTTTTATCGTGGAAATTATAATAATTTTAATAGGGTTGTTTAATTAATTCAAATGATAGGTTTTTGTTTGTATCTGTTATACTTTATTTGTAAGAAATTGATTTTAATATTATTTTATTGTAATATTATAGTGTTTTAAAACAACAAATTTAGTTTTATAAGAATGGCTATTAGTAGTTGTGTGTTTTAGAAAAAAATACTGCAAAATAAATTAAATAATAACGATGGGAGGAACAATTTTGCGTACTTCTCTCATAATAATATACTAAAGTGGCTCTTGTTAAAATTAATTTGTTTGTGTTTTTTCCCTTAATCTGTCATTGAAATATAATTAACAGATAGTTATTTAGTTTGTAATTATATAAAATTACATTATAAACAAAAATATTATCTCAATTTACTGTACCTAATGCAATTTTCAGCTTAACTATTAAACTTGGAAACGAGCGACAGTTTTATAGCCTATGAGTGAAATCACAGCAAGAAACAAAACCACTTAATGTTTACAATCACTAACATTAAAGTTAACGCCGGCTGTTGGGTTTTACCACCTCTTAACTGTCAAACTTGAATTGTTAAACTTTGACTTAACCCTAAGTTCTAATAATATTGGGTTATACTGTTGCTTTTGGAACTGTGTTTGTATCCTGTTTATGACAAGTTGTTTCACATGTGTATCGTAAAGAAAAACAAAATAAAATATTACGTAATCTTCAGAAAAACTGTCAACTACTGATAAACAGCTATCCATGTTAGGCATATGTATTTATGTAAGGAAACATAGTAAAGAATGAGAGTTAGTTATAATAATTGCGATCGTCCTTGTCTCTCCATCAATATTGACAGCATTTAACTCTTATTTATATATATATATATATATATATATATATATATATATATATATATATATATATATACTGTACACATATATATATATATATATATACTGTACACATATATATATATATATATATATATATATATATATATATATACTAGCAAACCCGACAGACGTTGTCCTGTACACACGACTTTAATTCGAAAATTTTAAACTTTGATTAATCTGTAACAATCTGGGCTGTTTTAATAAAAATGTCTATTAAAAAGTTATTACAATATCTAACTTCATCACATGTACATTTAATCACACTTCGACCAACCGATAGTGTGTGAGTATAACATGATGTGAAATGTAGAGGATGTTTTAAATGAAAACTTACTTAATCTGAAGGTAAAAAAGTTGAAAAAAACTATTTTATAACAGGTATATTTTTTCAATTTACAACTTAATTTATCGTAATGCCATTGAATGTACAATATTTTTTGTTAATCCTTCAGGAGTATACACAAACAAATTAGATGATTTTCCGATAGGGCTGAAGTATAATAAGTGACCTCAATCACAATCGAATTATTGATATTTCTGCATAGCCTATATAACGTCTATCCGAATTAGATTATAGTTATGTAAAGCCTGAAGTATAATAAGCGGCCACCATCACAAAATCGAATTAATGATATTTCTGAATAGTCTATCTAAACTACCGAATTTCATTATAGTTATTTAAAATTACAGTATAGTATCGGAACTGGCCAACAGAATTTAATTTATCTAAAATACTAAATAAGTATTCCGTATAGAACTGAAGTATAATAAGTGGCCACCATCACAATCAAATTATAGATATTTCTGAATAGCCTATCTAAAGTACTAAAATGACGAACTGAATTAGATTATAGTTATTTAAATGCTAAATTATAATAAGCGGCCAACATCGCAATCAAATATGTGTGTTGTTTTGTAACATGGTGTAATTATTGTGTGAGTAATTTTAATTGTAATATTACATTAATAGACATTGAAGATGTTTGAAGTATATAAATAACTATAGTTATTTATTGAAGTTATTGAACTAATTTTGAAAATTTATTAAACGAAGTGAGTATATTGGTCCCATAACCTAAGTAGCATACAATTCAAAAGGTTGTGTTTCTATGTGTGAATAACTATTGTTAACAGTTTGGTCACATAAGTTCAAATTAAGTAGCATATAAATCACATGATTGAATAACTATTCGTCCTCTTCCACGAAGACGTGGCATTTTTCTGTAAAAATAAAATTCTGTATAATAGTACACAATGAATATGAGTTACTTATTGAATATGTAATTTTAATTAAGGAACTTCTAGATAAAAATGTATAAAAACGTAGACTACGGTATCTAATATACTAAATAAGTATTCCCTATAGGTCTGCAGTACAATAAGTGGCCACCATCACAATCGAATTATTGATATATCTGAATAGCCTAGCTAAACTACTAAAGTGACGATCCGAATTAGATTATAGTTATTAAAGGCTGAAGTATAATAAGTGGCCACCATCACAATCAACTTATTGATATTTCTGATTAGTCTATCTAAACTAACGAATTTCATTATCTTTATATTTATATTTATTGTGTGCGTGTGTATGGAGCTGAACTCCTCCTAAATGGGTGGACCATCTTGGAATGTTTTACATTGTATGCAGCAGAATGCGCTACGATTACAGTTTAAAATTTTTTCTATTTTAATTCCAGGTTTTCCTGACAGTTTGTGCTGCTATCAAATATGTGTGTTGTTTTGTAACATCGTGTAATTATTGTGTGAGTGCTAATTGTAATATTACATTAATAGAGATTGAAGATGTTTGAAGTATATAAAAAACTATAATTATTTATTGAAGTTATTGAACTAATTTTGAAAATTTATTGAACGAAGTGAGTATATTGGTCGCATAACCTAAGTAGCATACAAATCAAAAGGTTGTGTTTCTATGTGTGAATAACTATTGTTAACAGTTTGGTCACATAAGTTCAAATTAAGTAGTTCTGATTAGTTTATCTAAACTACTGAAATACATTATAGTTTTTTTAAAATTACAATATAGTATCGAAACTGGCCAACAGAATTTAATTGATCTAATATACTAAATAAGTATTCCCTATAGGTCTGAAGTACAATAAGTGGCCACCATCACAATCAAATTATTGATATATATGAATAGCCTATCTAAACTACTAAAATGACGATCCAAATTATAGTTATTTAAATGCTGAAGTATAATAAGCATCCACCATCTCAATCGAATTATTGATATTTCTGATTAGCCTATCTAAACTACTGAATTTCATTTTAGTTATTTTAAATTACAGTATAGTATCAGAACTGGCCAACAGAATTTAATTTAAAACCAATTCCTACATTATTAACAATAGTTATTGACACATGTGATTCTTTATTAATTTAATATTACAATTAGCACTCACACAATAATTACACGATGATACAAAACAAAACACAAATTTAATAGCAGCATAAACTGTCGGGAAAACCTGGAATTAAAATAGAAAAACATTTGAAACTGCGATCGTAGCACATTCTGCTGGATCCAATTTAAAACATACCAAGATAAAAAAACAATTTATTTATAAACAAAAAATTAACTGATCAATCGCTGCACACTTAATATTTACGAATTTCAGTTACAAGTGTATTTTACTAAAACTACCAATTTTATATCTGGATAACATCTATTGATATTCCTGATTAGCCTATCTAAACTACCGAATTTCATTATAGTTATTTAAAATTACAGTATAGTATCAGAACTGGCCAACAGAATTTAATTTAAAACCAATTCCTACACTATTAACAATAGTTATTCACACATGTGATTTGTATGCTACTTAATTTGAACTTATCTGACCAATTTTGACTGCAGATTAAAAATGTAAATTACAACAAATTATTTTAAATCCATTAGTTTAAAACTTGATTATCTAAAATGTTAACAATAGTTATTCACACATAGAAAAAACAACCTTTTGATTTGTATGCTACTTTGGTTATTTGAGGTAACGCGACCAATAATCTCTATTAATGTACTATTACAATTTTAGCACTCACACAATAATTACACGATGTTTTATTTTTTATTTTCTTCTTTTTGCCTGTTGGCTTTTATAAACTTATAACGCGGCCACGTAGTACACTTTTTATAACTTCATTCTATTATATTTTAATGTTTTTTTTTTGCCGTATTTACTTTTGAAACATGAACCTTACAAAACAACACACACACATTGATAGCAGCACAAACTGTCAATTTCAGTTAAAAGCTAAAACTTCCAATTTTTATATCTGGATAATCTCTATCCTCCAAAGTGAGTACAGAATATATTGAAATAAGAAGTGGTGTTATTTTTATATGTTTATGCTTACTCTATGCTTTCAAGACTATTATTGATTAAACGTATGGCTGTGTTGTAGTATTATAATGTTTATATAGAACAATTGGTGAAAATTTAATTTTGCAATCTGCATTAGACTACTGATCAAGCACTTTATAATAATGTAATCTAAATGTAAACAAATGTTTCTGCCTCTTTGGTGAACTTCAGCTGAAAATATTCACAGCTGTTAAGTATCAGTTCACTTTGTATTACGTGTCGTAGCGCAGTCTGTCGGATCAAATATAAAACACTCCAACATCAACAACAATTTATAATTAAAAATTTAATTTAATTTGACCGAATAAATAACTATAATGAAATTCAGTAGTTTGGATAGGCTATTCAGAAATATCAATAATTCGATTGTGATGGAGGCCACTTATTATACTTCAGCCCTATCGGAAAACCATCTAATTTGTTTATGTACATTCCTGAAGGATTAACAAAAAATATTGTACATTCAATAGCATTACGATAAATTAAGTTGTAAATTAAAAAATATACTTGTTATAAAATTAGTAATTTAAAATTACAGTATAATATCGGAACTGGCCAACAGAATTTAATTTAAAACCAATTCCTACACTATTAGCAATAAGTAGTTATTCACACATGTGATTTGTATGCTACTTAATTTGAACTTATGTGACCAATTCTGACTGCAGATTAAAACATGTAAACTACAACAAATTATTTTAAATCCAATTAGTTTAAAACTTGATTATTTAAACTGGTAACAATATTCACACATAGAAACACAACCTTTTGATTTGTATGCTACTTAGGTTATTTGAGGTATGCGACCAATATACTCACTTCAATAAATTTGCAAAATGGGTTCGATAACTTTAATAAATAACTATAGTTTTTTATGCACTTCAAACACCTTCAATCTCTAATAATGTATTATAACAATTAGCACTCACACAATAATTACAGAATGTTACAAAACAACGCACAAATTTGATAGCAGCACAAACTGTCGGGAAAAGCTGGAATTAAAATAGAAAAACATTATGGATGTATTGTAATATTATAATGTTTACGTAGAACAATTGGTGAAACTTCATCTTTGCTGTCTGCATTACACTACTGATCAAGCACTTTACAATTTTAAAATATGAACTTTCTAAATTTTAAATGTGAACAAATGTTTCTGCCTCTTTGATGAATGTCAGCTGAAAATATTCACAGTTGTTAAGTAACAGTTCACTTTGTATTACGTGTCGTGGCGCAGTCTGGCGGATCCAATGTAAAACACTCCACCATCAACAACAATTTATTATTAAAAAATTAATTAAATAAACTATTAAAATTGGACCAAATTATGAATCTCAACCATTCTCGGATCCAACTGAAGACACACAAAAAGTTTCATTAAAATCGGTCCACCCGTTTAGGAGGAGTTCAGTAACATACACACGCACACAAGAAATATATTTAAAGATATACTGTACATATAAATATATATATATATAAATATATATATTGAGCGCCTATTTCTTTGAGGGAGGTTAGTTTAAACTCTTTTCATATTTTAATTGAATTTGTTAAGTTTCAATAAGAAGATGCTTCACACGTCACCGAGCTATTTTGTTATACGTTTAAAATATTTGTTTCGAAGCGTAAAATTAGCCTCTATATTAACTAACAAAAACTAAATATTTACCATTTGTGTCTAGAATAGATTTTAATCCGGCTCTGAAATGCCTCCTGCGGTGATCCTTACTCCGAGTCCTGCGGTCGTAGTATCATGGGTCGTGTGGACCAATACAACTATTTTGGAATAATTTTTAACAGTATATTGAATTGGGTTATTACATATCCAGTACGTCAAGAAAAATTTTAGAAAATTGTGGTTTGAATTTAATCAGCTTAGCAGGGTATTGTGTGAGGATCGCTTAAGTAAGTTTATTTTACCTACGTGCAGTCGGTTCTGCAGTATGGTATTCTAGCGTGTGGAGTGAGAATATACAATATATATATAGGGTGTTCTGGAACATCTTGCGGTCACACAGAGCAGTATAATAAGTATCATTTTGAGAAGCCACAGATATCCTTTTAATCATTTATATAATGAGTTTTCTATTTTAAGTGTAAGGCACTTATACAGCATATAAAATCTCTTTTACTGCATATACAAAAATACAAAGATTTTATCTTTATATATTATCTTCACCACAACTATACTACCTGAAATAGAATACAGTTTCGATGTCTGATATCATGACCAAATTGTTCCGTAGAAAAACATGAAATCTTTTTACACAGTTCATGTGCTTTATAAAAATCTATCAGATCACATATTGGAGGCAGAGGGTGGAAGTGTAGTCGAGTGCAAGCTTAGGGTGGGTCAACCTGGGTGATGCTGCTGCAGAGGCACTGGTTCATTCCAGTTATAAATAAATCATATAGAAGCTTTTTAACAGCTAATTATTTGAGAATATTGTGTAAATAAGAATAATCATTGTGATTTATGTGGTTTGGTGGTGCTGTTGAATGTTTTTCATCCATATAATACTAATATGGTGGTTAAGCGGTGCCTACACTGTATATAGAGGGATGGGTATGTATATATATATATATATATATATATATATATATATATATGTGTGTGTGTGTGTGTGTGTATGTCATGTATATTTGTGTATATATATATATATAATTTTATAATAATGTATTTTGTACAATCTTATGGTAATCTTTTGTAAATTTTAATGTGAAACTATACTTCATAAATGTAAAACCAGAAAAGACTGATTTATGGACTCTTCCCTTAACACAAACGTACAGTCTATATGGGGAATTATTCATTTGAAATTATCGACGTGTACTTTATATGTTATAGTTTTGTGTATGTAAATAAAAAATTTAGAATTTGAATTTTGATATTCCACATGGCAGATCTTCCTCAATTGCATACGGCTACTGCAGTAACAATATTATCTATAAATATATTCTGGGATAATATAAATTTAAAACTGAAATAAAAGTAAAAATATTCAAACCATAGTTTTAAACTAGATGGACATGGTCGGTGATGCATCGAATAATTTTATACATGGAAGACAGGTTATTTTACATATTTTAATAATATGAGTTCTATAGCCACATTATGACTAATCATACACGTATTAAGATTATTATTTTATACAAGAAAAACGTAAGCCGCATATGTGAAAAATGTAAGATAACATGACGAAGGAATACAAATGCTGAAATGCAGTGCCTGTGTCTAGTAACGGATACTGACACCTTTTTGTAACTGAAAGAGAGACAATGGTTAGCGAAGTCGGCTGTGCTAGGGCAGTCATGTCATGTAGTCCATTTAGAGAGATTAGCTGTCGGAGGGCGAATACGAGTAAATATCCTGCGACAATAAGCACTGACAATCTTTGTTAGTAACAAAGGCCGACGGCTGTCTGACAGTGTAGCAGTGTCACGGCTACACATATATTGTTTCATTACTAACGTAGCTCAAGAGGTAACATTATCCCCCGGTCATTATCTGTCAAGGGAAACGCGTCTTTGCTACTAAATCCACTCTTTCATAATAAATCTAAAATATTAAAAACAAACTGTACAATATCTGTGTTTAGTGTTGGAACGACTTTATATTCTGGGGGGTGGTCTTTGATTATTGATAAAAGGCAAACTTGCAGGGTATTTATATATTTTTTCCATCCAAAAGACCGATTCTGATTGTCTGATTAATGTTAGAAATCCAGTTTTTTGAATACGAGTAAATATCCTGCGACAATAAGCACTGACAATCTTTGTTAGTAACAAAGGCCGACGGCTGTCTGACAGTGTAGCAGTGTCACGGCTACACATATATTGTTTCATTACTAACGTAGCTCAAGAGGTAACATTATCCCCCGGTCATTATCTGTCAAGGGAAACGCGTCTTTGCTACTAAATCCACTCTTTCATAATAAATCTAAAATATTAAAAACAAACTGTACAATATCTGTGTTTAGTGTTGGAACGACTTTATATTCTGGGGGTGGTCTTTGATTATTGATAAAAGGCAAACTTGCAGGGTATTTATATTTTTTCCATCCAAAAGACCGATTCTGATTGTCTGATTAATGTTAGAAATCCAGTTTTTTGAATACGAGTAAATATCCTGCGACAATAAGCACTGACAATCTTTGTTAGTAACAAAGGCCGACGGCTGTCTGACAGTGTAGCAGTGTCACGGCTACACATATATTGTTTTCATTACTAACGTAGCTCAAGAGGTAACATTATCCCCCGGTCATTATCTGTCAAGGGAAACGCGTCTTTGCTACTAAATCCACTCTTTCATAATAAATCTAAAATATTAAAAACAAACTGTACAATATCTGTGTTTAGTGTTGGAACGACTTTATATTCTGGGGGTGGTCTTTGATTATTGATAAAAGGCAAACTTGCAGGGTATTTATATTTTTTTCCATCCAAAAGACCGATTCTGATTGTCTGATTAATGTTAGAAATCCAGTTTTTCAAGTTACGAAAAGGACTAATTTACAATGAACTATCTATATTTCATACACTCGAATTTAGACATAATAAAATTTGGTTTTGTATGGATTGATGAGGTTAAAATTACAACACCAAATATTTGTTTACTGGTACCATAGCAACCGAAGAGGTTATTTTTAAACCACTATTGCAATCCATTTATTAGACGTTGTAAAAGTTGGAATGCAAGAGCTAGTAAGCATGCAAAATAATCTCTGAAAACATAAAAATATTTCTGGGGTTTATAAAGTACTTAAACAAGGAAATATACATTGTTAAATCTAGCTATGCATCACAAAATAGTGAGATATATTGCTATGTGTTATATATGTAGACATATTTCATAAAAAAGTCATTTTTTTAATGTCTGAGAACACATTTGTCAAAATAGAAACAGCCAAAAAACCACTAGGAAGCCCAAATAAGGTGAATGTTTTGCAATTCATGTTTGACAGTTAAAAAGTGATAAAACGCGAAGGTGCTGTTAAATTTAATGCTGGTGGCACGTTTAAATGGTTTTTTGCTCTCGTTTTATTGGCACGCTGTAAAATGTTGATTGTTTCCAAAACATAATGTTCAAATATTACTTTTATTTGTATAATTACATTTTTACCAACGTAACTTATATTTTTACCAACCAAACTGAAATTGAATACAGAATCCCACTACGCTTTTAATTGTAGAGATTAATGATGCAGCACATTTAACCTTATAAAATGTATTAAAAGCAGAATTATAATTACTATTATTTTTTCTGACTTTAAAACCAACCTAAAATTTAATTAACTGCACAAATTTAACTTAAAATATAAATGTATTCATAGGTGATGTAAACAATAATGTTAATAATATTATTAAAATAGTATAATCACGTGGTTTACATTATAATTAGAGAATTAAAAAATTAAAATAACTTCATTTATTAACCTACGTTTGTTGTACGTTACTTTTTATTAGTTACACAAATATCACAATAGATTTAAGATTAAAAAAGGTATCTGATGCTATGGGAGTAACGTATATTGCTAAAATATATACTTTAATATATTTACTATAAAAAACTGCCTAAACTAATAATCATGTTCATGAAAAATAATCTTTTAGCCATAAGAATACATACATAGCAAACTGGTGATTGCTTTACAAAAAAAACCGTACATTTTTTATACTATTAACGAGACAATTACTTCTCTAAGTATTACTAGATAGTTAGTATTATACGAGTTAAACAAGGTTCTGGACAATATAAAGTAAAGCCTTAAATTCTTTGATGTGAATTTACATAACTAGTGTAGTGATAAATAAAAAAAACATTTAAATACGTATTCAATCATCTAGACTGAATAGGTATACCTGTTCGAGTTTTGCTAACATTCATTTAAGTTTCCATTTTCTGTTTTGTATTCTTGATGGAAGTGAGTAGGTTTTAATTGGAAAGACATTTTTCATAATTTCACATTAATGAAAAATTTATTTAACATTAAAATCCATTAAATTTATATATATATATATATATATATATATATATACAGGGTGAGTTTTAAGTCCCTTCCCCCCCTATTTTTTTTTAAACCATATAAGTTAGGAGGTTTAAACTCCGTACATATTCGTTAGACCTAAATATCTTGTTTTTCATGGGTTCATTGACTCTCCACCTCCAATGGGGGACGGTCCACGAGGAGTAAGCCGAGATTCTTAAATGTAAGCATAGGTTGATATGCACATCAAATTAAAGGTCTCTGTAAGTAGAATACAATGCCGCAAACCGGACCTCAAAAGGTTCATCCTAATGAAAATTACAGGGTGTTAAAATGTACAAAATAGTAATGTGTTATTATCTGCGTTTTTATCGCGCAACTTTTTTAAAAGTTCATTTCAAAAAAATTTTTCTATTGCTGTTTATTCTTTAAAAGAAACTTTATTTTGTTGTGTTTAATGATTTTAAGGGATCACTGGAAGTCCGAGATCTAGGAGTTAACTAAAGGATTTAATAAGAAGTCGGTCATGTGATGTGTCGTTTAACATTGCCTTTTAACGCTGGAAACGGTGCTACAATCTGAATTAAAAAAGGATAATTCGTAATTTTGTTAATAATAATTTTGTACCGAATCTGGGGTCTGCATTTTTAAATGTAATCTTTGACATAGTCCCTGTGTCGTTGTAAAAGTGAAAGTTGTTTGTTATCTGGGAGACATGTTATGTTTGGTTTCAGTTACTTGGGCCATTAAGTATCTGACCTTGTTAGTTGCAGTGTGGCTACTGACCTTGTTAGTTTTAGTGCTGTTAAAGTTAGAAACATGTCTCGCACTCTCCAAGAAAAATTTGATATGGTGTTTATTTTTGGTGCTTCTGGGAATAATTACCACGAAACAATGAGACGATTTAATGAAAACCATCCAGAAAGACCTGTTAGCAGAACCTATTTAAGGCAGTTAATAACAAAATTTAGAGAGACTGGTAGCGTTACTGATGCAAAACGTTCAGGCCGTCCTCCTTTGTCAGAAGAAGTTGATTTTGAGGTTCTTTGTACAGTCGTGGAAAATCCTCAAACCTCTTCGAGACAAATAGCAGACAATATCGGGGTATCACAACGCAAAGCAATAACTACCCTGAAGAAGCACAAATTTCATCCCTACAAAATTATGCTACATCACGCATTAAATGAAGATGACCCGGACAGAAGATTGCAGTTCTGTGAAACTATGGATAGACTAATTATAGCAAATCCAACAACCGTAAATAATATTTGCTTTAGTGATGAGAGTACATTTTACGTAAATGGTTTAGTGAATAGACACAACTGCCGATACTGGGATAACTCTAATCCCCATGTTCACAGAGAACATCATACCCAGTATCCCCAGAAAGTAAATGTTTGGGCAGGTCTCTTTGGTAACCACGTGATTGGACCACTGTTTATTGACGGAAATTTAAATGGAGAAAGTTATTTACATATGCTCCAAAATAATATTCATCCATTAATAGAAAATACAATTCGCACTAATGTTGGGGAGTTTAATCGAGAAGAAGTAAGGTTCCAGCAGGACGGTGCTCCTCCACACTACGATGTTAATGTTCGTGGTTACCTTTATGTACATTTTCGTGAGAAGTGGATAGGACGACGCGAGGCAATAGAATGGCCAGCACGGTCCCCTGACTTGAACCCACTGGATTTTTTTTTTTTTTGTGGGGACACTTGAAGTCTGTGATTTATTGTACACCAGTCGCATGTGTGGAAGATCTTCGGAACAGAATTACTGAGGCCTGCAGGAAGGTAACACCAGAAATCCTAACCCGTGTAAGGAGTGAATTTGTTAACAGACTATACTACTGTCAGGAAGTAACAGGCAATCAGTTTGAGCATCTACTACAATAAAAGGGTAAGTAACAACCTACTAATATCGGAATCATACAATATTAGAACCGGAATCGCTGTTGAAATAAAAATAAATGGGTCTAAAACCTTTGTAAGACAACAATTCTTTAAATAAAATACTTACAAGGCGGAACCACATAAACACATGATCGACTTCTTATTAAATCCTTTAGTTAACTCCTAGATCTCGGACTTCCAGTGATCCCTTAAAATCATTAAACACAACAAAATAAAGTTTCTTTTAAAGAATAAACAGCAATAGAAAAATTGTTTTGAAATGAACTTTTAAAAAGTTACGCGATAAAACGCAGATAATAACACATTACTATTTTGTACATTTTAACACCCTGTAATTTTCATTAGGATGAACCTTTTGAGGTCCGGTTTGCGGCATTGTATTCTACTTACCGAGACCTTTAATTTGATGTGCATATCAACCTATGCTTACATTTAAGAATCTCGGCTTACTCCTCGTGGACCGTCCCCCATTGGAGGTGGAGAGTCAATGAACCCATGAAAAACAAGATATTTAGGTCTAACGAATATGTACGGAGTTTACACCTCCTAACTTATACGGTTTAAAAAAAAATAGGGGGGAAGGGACTTAAAACTCACCCTGTATATATATATATATATATATATATATATATATATATATATATTGAGATGAGAGTAGAATTGAGAAATGTTACATTTGTTAATTCGTGAAGTGCCTGATGAAGGAATCATTGATTCCTAAAGGCCTTGCACAAAGATAAAAGTTATATTGAAAAAGGTTTTATTCATTTATACAAGTGATAGTAAAATACACTATTTTACACAATGTTGATCAATTTATCGTTTTATGGAACAATTTATAACTGCGCTATCAGAAAATCTAATTACATGGTTTGGAATCGTATTTAATTAAGTATAATTCATTTCAGTTTATGCCATTGTATAATCTTTAACCCGCTATGTCTTCTGCTAATAAAACCTTGATTTTATGAATTAAACCTTTTTTTATAATTGGAGTTTAAAGTACGTGTAGGAAACCGTGTACTAAGTGATAACTTAAATTGATATAAAAACTTTTATAATCTATACTACTTAAAATAAAATTTGAATAAAGGTTTTAAAGGTGTAAAAGAAGCGTTAAGAACAAAATGTAAAAAGTGTTACCTAGTCCCAGTGAGCTTATACGTAGGATTAACGCGTTTCGTCTTTGTTATATGTTCTGCATATAACGTTTTTATTTTAGCTAATCAAATTAATATAGTGTTCAGTCTATAATTATTGATTAAACATCTTTTGCCCACTTAGTATTATCATGATTTTCGCTGTTCATATATATTCACTTGGAAAGGAGTCAGAATGCAAACAAATCAAGTTTTGGGTTATTAAACAAATCAGTTATTGATAATAGAAGATCCGGAATATTGAACTTACGACACGTTATTCAGGTGAGATTATTTCTTAATGTTTATCGAATTATAGCATTGCATTATACACGACTTGCATGGTCATATTATCGTATTAGATCACAACGGAGAAGTCACAATATTATGTAGCTTGGATCTAAAGTAGTAGTAACTCAAGTTATTTAGATCTGCACTGGCTGCAGAGACTGCGAAGTTGGTTTACGGTTTGGTTGAGGTTCACTAGATCAGTTGTAGATTTAGGAGTGGTTCTTCAAACCTTTCCTTACGATTGAATGCCTTTTTAGAGGATATTATTGAGTTATTCAGTAAAAAATTATCGGTGATGTAAAATATTTTTTTGGAGTACATCACAAATCATTTTATTTTATTTACATATTTTTTATCGTGGAAATTATAATAATTTTAATAGGGTTGTTTAATTAATTCAAATGATAGGTTTTTGTTTGTATCTGTTATACTTTATTTGTAAGAAATTGATTTTAATATTATTTTATTGTAATATTATAGTGTTTTAAAACAACAAATTTAGTTTTATAAGAATGGCTATTAGTAGTTGTGTGTTTTAGAAAAAAATACTGCAAAATAAATTAAATAATAACGATGGGAGGAACAATTTTGCGTACTTCTCTCATAATAATATACTAAAGTGGCTCTTGTTAAAATTAATTTGTTTGTGTTTTTTCCCTTAATCTGTCATTGAAATATAATTAACAGATAGTTATTTAGTTTGTAATTATATAAAATTACATTATAAACAAAAATATTATCTCAATTTACTGTACCTAATGCAATTTCAGCTTAACTATTAAACTTGGAAACGAGCGACAGTTTTATAGCCTATGAGTGGAAATCACAGCAAGAAACAAAACCACTTAATGTTTACAATCACTAACATTAAAGTTAACGCCGGCTGTTGGGTTTTACCACCTCTTAACTGTCAAACCTGAATTGTTAAACTTTGACTTAACCCTAAGTTCTAATAATATTGGGTTATACTGTTGCTTTTGGAACTGTGTTTGTATCCTGTTTATGACAAGTTGTTTCACATGTGTATCGTAAAGAAAAACAAAATAAAATATTACGTAATCTTCAGAAAAACTGTCACTACTGATAAACAGCTATCCATGTTAGGCATATGTATTTATGTAAGGAAACATAGTAAAGAATGAGAGTTAGTTATAATAATTGCGATCGTCCTTGTCTCTCCATCAATATTGACAGCATTTAACTCTTATTTATATATATATATATATATATATATATATATATATATATATATATATATATATATATACTGTACACATATATATATATATATATATATACTGTACACATATATATATATATATATATATATATATATATATAATATATATACTAGCAAACCCGACAGACGTTGTCCTGTACACACGACTTTAATTCGAAAATTTTAAACTTTGATTAATCTGTAACAATCTGGGCTGTTTTAATAAAAATGTCTATTAAAAAGTTATTACAATATCTAACTTCATCACATGTACATTTAATCACACTTCGACCAACCGATAGTGTGTGAGTATAAACATGATGTGAAATGTAGAGGATGTTTTAAATGAAAACTTACTTAATCTGAAGGTAAAAAAGTTGAAAAAAAACTATTTTATAACAGGTATATTTTTTCAATTTACAAACTTAATTTATCGTAATGCCATTGAATGTACAATATTTTTTGTTAATCCTTCAGGAGTATACACAAACAAATTAGATGAATTTTCCGATAGGGCTGAAGTATAATAAGTGACCTCAATCACAATCGAATTATTGATATTTCTGCATAGCCTATATAACGTCTATCCGAATTAGATTATAGTTATGTAAAGCCTGAAGTATAATAAGCGGCCACCATCACAAAATCGAATTAATGATATTTCTGAATAGTCTATCTAAACTACCGAATTTCATTATAGTTATTTAAAATTAACAGTATAGTATCGGAACTGGCCAACAGAATTTAATTTATCTAAAATACTAAATAAGTATTCCGTATAGAACTGAAGTATAATAAGTGGCCACCATCACAATCAAATTATAGATATTTCTGAATAGCCTATCTAAAGTACTAAAATGACGAACTGAATTAGATTATAGTTATTTAAATGCTAAATTATAATAAGCGGCCAACATCGCAATCAAATATGTGTGTTGTTTTGTAACATGGTGTAATTATTGTGTGAGTAATTTTAATTGTAATATTACATTAATAGACATTGAAGATGTTTGAAGTATATAAATAACTATAGTTATTTATTGAAGTTATTGAACTAATTTTGAAAATTTATTAAACGAAGTGAGTATATTGGTCCCATAACCTAAGTAGCATACAATTCAAAAGGTTGTGTGTTTCTATGTGTGAATAACTATTGTTAACAGTTTGGTCACATAAGTTCAAATTAAGTAGCATATAAATCACATGATTGAATAACTATTCGTCCTCTTCCACGAAGACGTGGCCATTTTTTTCTGTAAAAATAAAATTCTGTATAATAGTACACAATGAATATGAGTAACTTATTGAATATGTAATTTTAATTAAGGAACTTCTAGATAAAAATGTATAAAAACGTAGACTACGGTATCTAATATACTAAATAAGTATTCCCTATAGGTCTGCAGTACAATAAGTGGCCACCATCACAATCGAATTATTGATATATCTGAATAGCCTATCTAAACTACTAAAGTGACGATCCGAATTAGATTATAGTTTATTAAAGGCTGAAGTATAATAAGTGGCCACCATCACAATCAACTTATTGATATTTCTGATTAGTCTATCTAAACTAACGAATTTCATTATCTTTATATTTATATTTATTGTGTGCGTGTGTATGGAGCTGAACTCCTCCTAAATGGGTGGACCATCTTGGAATGTTTTACATTGTATGCAGCAGAATGCGCTACGATTACAGTTTAAAATTTTTTCTATTTTAATTCCAGGTTTTCCTGACAGTTTGTGCTGCTATCAAATATGTGTGTTGTTTTGTAACATCGTGTAATTATTGTGTGAGTGCTAATTGTAATATTACATTAATAGAGATTGAAGATGTTTGAAGTATATAAAAAACTATAATTATTTATTGAAGTTATTGAACTAATTTTGAAAATTTATTGAACGAAGTGAGTATAATTGGTCGCATAACCTAAGTAGCATACAAATCAAAAGGTTGTGTTTCTATGTGTGAATAACTATTGTTAACAGTTTGGTCACATAAGTTCAAATTAAGTAGTTCTGATTAGTTTATCTAAACTACTGAAATACATTATAGTTTTTTTTAAAATTACAATATAGTATCGAAACTGGCCAACAGAATTTAATTGATCTAATATACTAAATAAGTATTCCCTATAGGTCTGAAGTACAATAAGTGGCCACCATCACAATCAAATTATTGATATATATGAATAGCCTATCTAAACTACTAAAATGACGATCCAAATTATAGTTATTTAAATGCTGAAGTATAATAAGCATCCACCATCTCAATCGAATTATTGATATTTCTGATTTAGCCTATCTAAACTACTGAATTTCATTTTAGTTATTTTAAATTACAGTATAGTATCAGAACTGGCCAACAGAATTTAATTTAAAACCAATTCCTACATTATTAACAATAGTTATTGACACATGTGATTCTTTATTAATTTAATATTACAATTAGCACTCACACAATAATTACACGATGATACAAAACAAAACACAAATTTAATAGCAGCATAAACTGTCGGGAAAACCTGGAATTAAAATAGAAAAACATTTGAAAACTGCGATCGTAGCACATTCTGCTGGATCCAATTTAAAACATACCAAGATAAAAAAACAATTTATTTATAAACAAAAAATTAAACTGATCAATCGCCTGCACACACTTAATATTTACGAATTTCAGTTACAAGTGTATTTTAACTAAAACTAAAACTACCAATTTTATATCTGGATAACATCTATTGATATTCCTGATTAGCCTATCTAAACTACCGAATTTCATTATAGTTATTTAAAATTACAGTATAGTATCAGAACTGGCCAACAGAATTTAATTTAAAACCAATTCCTACACTATTAACAATAGTTATTCACACATGTGATTTGTATGCTACTTAATTTGAACTTATCTGACCAATTTTGACTGCAGATTTAAAAATGTAAATTACAACAAATTATTGTTATAAATCCATTAAGTTTTAAAAACTTGATTATCTAAAATGTTAACAATAGTTATTCACACATAGAAAAACAACCTTTTGATTTGTATGCTACTTTGGTTATTTGAGGTAACGCGACCAATAATCTCTATTAATGTACTATTACAATTTTAGCACTCACACAATAATTACACGATGTTTTTATTTTTTATTTTCTTCTTTTTGCCTGTTGGCTTTTATAAACTTATAACGCCGGCCACGTAGTACACTTTTTATAACTTCATTCTATTATATTTTAATGTTTTTTGCCGTATTTACTTTTGAAACATGAACCTTACAAAACAACACACACACATTGATAGCAGCACAAACTGTCAATTTCAGTTAAAAGCTAAAACTTCCAATTTTATATCTGGATAATCTCTATCCTCCAAAGTGAGTAACAGAATATATATTGAAATAAGAAGTGGTGTTATTTTTTATATGTTTATGCTTACTCTATGCTTTCAAGACTATTATTGATTAAACGTATGGGCTGTGTTGTAGTATTATAATGTTTATATAGAAACAATTGGGTGAAAAATTTAATTTTGCAATCTGCATTAGACTACTGATCAAGCACTTTAATAATAATGTAATCTAAATGGTAAACAAATGTTTTCTTCTGCCTCTTTGGTGAACTTCAGCTGAAAAATATTCACAGCTGTTAAGTATCAGTTTCACTTTGTATTAACGTGTCGTAGCGCAGTCTGTCGGATCAAATATAAAACACTCCAACATCAAACAACAATTTATAATTAAAAATTTAATTTAATTTGACCGAATAAATAACTATAATGAAATTCAGTAGTTTGGATAGGCTATTCAGAAATATCAATAATTCGATTGTGATGGAGGCCACTTATTAATACTTCCAGCCCTATCGGAAAACCATCTAATTTGTTTATGTACATTCCTGAAGGATTAACAAAAAATATTGTACATTCAATAGCATTACGATAAATTAAGTATGTAAATTAAAAAATATACTTGTTAATAAAATTAGTAATTTAAAATTACAGTATAATATCGGAACTGGCCAACAGAATTTAATTTAAAACCAATTCCTTACACTATTAGCAATAAGTAGTTATTCACACATGTGATTTGTATGCTACTTAATTTGAACTTATGTGACCAATTTCTGACTGCAGATTTAAAACATGTAAACTACAACAAATATATTTTAAATCCAATTAGTTTAAAACTTGATTATTTAAACTGGTAACAATATTCACACATAGAAAACACAACCTTTTGATTTGTATGCTACTTTAGGTTATTTGAGGTATGCGACCAATATACTCACTTCAATAAATTTGCAAAATGGGTTCGATAACTTTAATAAATAACTATAGTTTTTTTATGCACTTCAAACACCTTCAATCTCTAATAAATGTATTATAACAATTAGCACTCCACACAATAATTACAGAATGTTACAAAACAACGCACAAATTTGATAGCAGCACAAACTAGTCGGGAAAAGCTGGAATTAAAATAGAAAAACATTATGGATGTATTGTAATATTATAATGTTTTACGTAGAACAATTGGTGAAAACTTCATCTTTGCTGTCTGCATTACACTACTGATCAAGCACTTTACAATTTTAAAATATGAACTTTCTAAATTTTAAATGTGAACAAATGTTTCTGCCTCTTTGATGAATGATCAGCTGAAAATATTCACAGTTGTTAAGTAACAGTTCACTTTGTATTACGTGTCGTGGCGCAGTCTGGCGGATCCAATGTAAAACACTCCACACCATCAACATACAATTTA
>NW_025778697.1:0-18803 GCF_021130785.1 Homalodisca vitripennis
TAGGCATAGACTTTTTATTAAACATGTGGTAGCACTAGCAACATGACAATCGGCTTGATGGACGTCTAAATTGTCTCTTCTTCTTATCGTCCGTATCCTTAAGGGGAAAAGTTGATTTTAAATTATCAAACTGGGCAATACGCAAACTTTGCATGTTCCATCCTTGGAGTGAGACTAGGTTATTCGGACTCTCCCAAAGTTTAAAACTGGCCGACGGACTGTGAAGATCTGTGAAAGCGCAGATATTTTAATATTCTTCTTCTTCAATAAAGGTCACTGAAGGTTGTATGGGGATTGGAGAGAATGGAAGGGCTGCAGAGGTTTACAAGTGGTGCAAATTGATTTTGGGTTTGGAAAATATTCGTAATGTTAAATTCATACACCTTTAAAATAACTTCCGTCAATACAGAAAAGTTTGCTACTCTAATTTAAATTAAGCGAATTAACAGTAAAAAACTGGTCAATCTGGTAATTATTTCTAAATAAAAACCTGCTGAAGATATAAAATTTATATATATTTATATCCATTTAATGTGAATTTTCCACAGTATTTACATAAGTTCTACAGTAATTTTCAGTATGTATCTAAGGTTTTCGCTTCAGGGAGAGGCATTTTTTATTCATGTATGTCTCAAGTTAATATATTTTTTATTAAATATCTTATAAAAGTGACATATTTATTATATAAAAAAATATTTGTGTTCCATTAAAAAATATTAATAATCATATATTTCTAAACATTCTCTTAAGAAAAAAGTGAATAAAAATAAGGCAGTCCTTACAGCTTTAGCTCAGGTACATTGTGTAAAACATTTCATATTTTTATCGTGAGCCATTTTTATTTGGACTTGAGTTTAACATTATCTAATTGTCCTACATTAAATTCATGTAATTTTCAATTGGAGTGGTAAAAAAGCTGTTCTACTTTGTCTTCATTCATGAAAGTGATCTTAAAGGGCTACTAATTTTACGTAAAAATGTATTTTTTTAATCCCAAAATCGATTGCACAACTGAAGGTCTTTTGTTAATAATGGAAACAAATATGCTTGTGTTCACTATTCGTCAATGTCCTATACCATGAGTATAGAACAAAATTGCAATAATGAGATAATGCTTTCTACATACATTAATTTAGCTTGCATACATATACATTATACACTTCACATCACATCATACACATCGCCACATTATACACATTTCCTTAGTTATTTTATAAGGTTTGTGAGTATTGCGTACTTTGAATTATGGGTCTTGGAAGGAAAAAAAGATGCTCGCAGGAATATTTAAAAATGGATATTGCAGAGTAAAGGAACTAATTTAATAAGGCTGGTTAGAGAATGTTTGCATATGGCATGCATGATCAATCGCATACTGTGGTTAGGTTACCAGTTCATTTGCTTAATTCTCAAAAACATTATTTGAAAAAATTATACTCCAGAGGAAGCATTAATCCAAACTGAGTTACGTAGTATGCTGTTAATGGCACGGTTCAAGTTAAACAGTAATCCTACTACAAAAAGTCCTTACATTTATCCTGAAACACCAGTCCACTACGTATGGGGTAAAAATCAATGGCATACACGTAAAATTTATACAAAAACAATACGCTTAGTGTACATTTTCTCACTTTCTGATTCAGAGCGGGTACCGTCTACGTCTTTTATTGCTTCATATACTAGGGACTACAAGCTTTGAAGATATGATGACCTTTAAAAATGTGACTTACACAATTTTTAAAGCAGCTGCCACTGCCCTAAAATTTGATGTTGGATTGATGTTTGGATGATCTAGAATGGCAGCTCGCTTTAGAAGGGACTTCTTCTTTCCAAATGCCATATCAGCTTAGACAGTTTATTTGCTTACATATGTATATTTCAGAGTCCATTAATTGCCCTAACATTATGGAATCTCTTCAGTGAGCCAATGCCTCAAGATTTCCCTTATCTCTTACATGGCTGGAAGTAACCTATAAATTACCTTTGCAAAAACATTGCAGAAACGATAAAATTACACGGTTACTTTCTATCATCCTTTGATTGATCTACTATTGTCAATTTACCTCAAACTATCGAGGGAAAAATACAGAAGAGGACTCTGGTTGATGAGCTAATGCAAATTATGGCTTCAGCAAATGAAGAAGAGTGAAGAGTCCTCAGCTTAATCCACAACACTGACAATTCTACAAGTGTTTTCAGGGCATGTTTTAATGATGGACCAAGGTGTTACTGGAAAAACATTTGTGTATAGATGTTTAATCCAGGAATTGTATCAATTTATGTAGCATGAACTGGAATTGCTGCTATGTTACTTTCCACATGGCCGTACAATTCCACAGATTCAAACTACCACTACATTTACGTGAACATTCTGTATCCAGTTTAAAAGTTGTTAAAGGAGCCACCATAATTCGTTTTGCAAAGTTAATCATCTGGGATGAGTTATCTATGACCAACAAACATTCCTTAATGTGTATTAATCAAGAATTAAAAGATATAATGCATAACGATGTACCATTTGGAGGGAAAATATCATCTTAGGAGGAGATTTCCGGAGATAACTGAAGATGAGAGTGGCCTTCCAACTGGGTTCTTAAACAACCTTGAAATGACTGCCTTACCATCCCATGAGTTGACTTTGAAGGAAGATTCAGTTTCCAATGCTGTTGAGAAACCTTTATTTAAATTAAAGGATTACTAAATGGCACAATACTAACTGTCAAAAAATGTTTGAAAACTGTTTGTATTTAGAAATTATTACTGGTAGAGAGGTTTGAAAAACTGGTATTATTACCTCGCATTGACTTATCACCATCTGACACTAATGTTGCATTTTCATTGAAGCGAACACAATTCCCTATTGAAGTGTCATTCTGCATTACAGTTAACAAGGCGCAGGGACAAACAATTGACCGAGTCAGAGTATACTTACCTGAACAAGTGTATGGTCAGTTGTATCTGCCGTATCGCGCTGGAAATCATTCAAAAATGTTTAGGTAGATATTAAACCTCAAGGTCGAGTCACATCCAATGTGGTTTGGAAGGAAGTAGTGTGAAATTACATAGTTTTTTTTTTATGGACGAGGCTGCAACGATGTCAAATAATTAAACATTTGTACATGTGATTTTTCGCGCGACTTTAAAAATATGAGAACTGATTTCTTGACTAAGTAAGTTACTCCTCATATACTATTCTCCGTTGACAAGGTAAACAATTACTAACGCACCCCCCCCTCACCACTAATTACAATATCAAGTAACACGTAACACTGTGGAGCAGCATGGGTCTACCAACTAAAAGAAATAAAATTTATTCTTTATAAAATATTCTAGCTCAATACACTTTACAGGTGAGAAACAAAATTTCATCAGAACTGCATGAGGACATTATAATAGTATAGTAATGCAGTGCAATTAT
Source organism: Homalodisca vitripennis (assembly GCF_021130785.1). NCBI lineage: Eukaryota > Metazoa > Arthropoda > Insecta > Hemiptera > Cicadellidae > Homalodisca > Homalodisca vitripennis. Next base: position 3,416 of record NW_025778697.1, read on the forward strand.
ATACTGATATTAAGGTTAAAATACATATTAACTGGCACTTTCCAAAGCTATTCGAAAACCAAAGTAACATTTCAACAAACGAGAAAATATTTGCAGATTAAAATCTCTCATTCCCTTCCACGTATTGTTTCATGAGCAATATAAAATTCATTAAAAACAAAAGAGATATAAGGAAAATATTGTGTGAGAAGTTTAATCTAACTGCCAGTTTATTGTGGGAGCACTTCTCTCAGTTTATTACAATCCTCTTGCAGCCAGATTTACTTTCTCGTATTATTTTTATGTATTTACGTTTACACATTTAAAAACCAAATTTTAATAGTTTCTATCAACATGGTAGTAGTTCAAACGGCTTGAAATAAAGCCAAAGTTTAAATACAAATAACCTATACGCAAGCCATGCGGTTACATTTAATATTTTTTAGTTATATTGGTTTTAAATTTATCTTATGTTTGAGTATATGAATTGGTAGCAATGAATGATTGAATTCCCCTTTATAAAACACTATTTCATTCATATTGGTACCAATTACGTACTACACATGTAGAATAAATACATTTTCCATAGGCATATCACACTCTACAGATATGTCCGAACGTCAGATGCAAACCAACCATCATGATTATTGAGACCGCCATCCCCTTTTAAAAATCAAATGTCCATTTTTTTTATTCATTCCGTATCTTCGTAATACTGTAAGGCGTAATTAGTATTGTATTATATTGGAAATGGTTTTCTGAAATAGTCATAATACCCTCCTATTCATGGCTTTTTCTTTTCCAGAAATTAGAAAATATAAGCTTTATATTATTTGTACGTATAATTATTTAGTTGTAATTCAGTGCTACTAAATTATTAAAGTAAACCTTTTGTATTCATTTTGAATAAATTTAAACTGTTTCTTTTCTGTAGTGACTTCAAAAAATTTTACATTATTTTTAGAGGTCGAAATTTTTAGCAACTAGACTTGTATAGTTAGGTTCTTGGAATAGTAACTACTACCTCAAGAAATTTGGGTAACATTTGGAGTTTCGTAAGTTTTTGAATAAATAAGCAATGAAATACCTGTTAAAGTTAGTTTTTTTAATACCCTTTACATTTACAGCAATAAAATTGAAAACTTTGTTTAATGATCTGTGTCAAGAAAACTTTAAATTGAACCCCATCTTTACATTGAAAAATTTCTTGAAAACAGACCCCACTCCTAAAGACACCCTAAAGATATTTTTCTGCAGATTCAAAGTAATTTTAGTGAATTCTTTGGCCATAACGAAGGGAAGTTATTCATTTATTCATTTATTTAAGTTATAGTTAAACGTACTTTATATCTTCACTTGTTATACCGCTACATTCAGTGGCCAAGGGTCTGGTTCGCCCTGTATAACCACACGCCCTAGGTTTTATTGAAATCGATCAGAAAAAATTCAATCGTCAGCCTCTATAGTTTTGGCGGAAGTCAAAGTGGAAGGGCATCTAAAGGGTTAAAACTATAAAATGAGATTTTTTCTCCAATCATACTTTACTTAGTTTCACAAACTTAGAACCAACCATCAGACACGTAAGAATGTTACATCGTCGTAAAGTAACCGTTTACAGACCCTCAAAGTAGTGACTTTCATCCTCTCTATCTAGTTGTATGATGGTATTATAACTGTTATTATGTATCAGAGGGTCGGTTTTAAGGGTATAATCTATGAAATATATAATCTGAGAAAACATATTCTCCCAAATTATCATAGCTGACGATAGATTTCTCTCTTATGAAAAACTCCCTCTATCAATTTCAATAAAAACCATGTTGTTGCGTACTTGCTTACTTCCGCATAGTAAACTGGCTCTCGCTCCTAAACTATAAGTCGAAGAACTAATATTATTATGAATTAGTGGTGAATATATAATCATCTACAGAAAATGCTGAGGGGTTCGCCAGATATAATAATTGTACGTATAAAAAGTTAAACTCTGGAAATGCGAGAACTATCTCTAAGAGTATATAAGGAGTAAACCTATACCTGTAGTATATTGCCTGTAGGTCGGCTATTGGCGCAAGGATGACAACTGATTCTACCTCCTTAGAGGCCTATATTGCCTCAAACCACTTTCTCGCTCGGATAGTCTTTGTACAGCTCGTGTTGTTGTTGCCGTCCACTTATACTTCCCTGATACTGACATCCTGAACTCTCTGCTATAAAATACCTGTATCTCACCAGCGTTAGATAAATAATAAGCGTGTGGTTCAACTTTTAAGTACTGGTCTATTCTATTTCCATTGCTATGAAGGGTAATATTATGTAATCCAGATTGGTCAGGAATTTAGTTCAAAAATGTTAAAATAGTGAATTTTACTAAAATAAATTTAGAGTGTAAACTCATACATACTTCAACCACCTTTTTTCATTATGCTGAGACTATCAGCTGGGTAAAAATCTAAGTTATAATATATGCTCTATTACCTGGAACGACCTTTAAATTATAACATTTAGCTGCGGTTTATGCTTAGCTCTATAAATGGATGTTCTGTGTTTTAAATAAATAATAAATAAATTCCAGTTTTTGGTAAAATACCAGTTGCAAACATCCTGATTTCAAATTGAAATGTTCAACATCCCATGGATCCGTAGATGTTATGGAATTATAAACGATATTTTATATTAAATTTTATCGTTCTTATTTGTCTTCTGAACTTAATCTAACAAAAACTTACATTAGGAATAACGTAAACTTTTGCAAATGTCCATTACATAATCCACCATGTTAAGTGATCTTGGGAAGGCCGTTTACCTAGCGGTCTAGGGAGTCGGACTTTGAGTCTGAAGTAATATAGCGCACGTTTTGAATCCTTTGCAAAATATTTCTCTTTTTATCATTACTGCCAACATTGTACTTTGTCAACTCTCCCTCCATTCTGTTTGATAAAATCCTCACATAACCCAGTGGCCCATGATGACGAGCAGAATAAGGCTAAAAGATGATCGGACTCACCTTGAGAAAAGTAAACAAAAAGATTAAAAACTTTGTCCTTAAGAACCATAAGGAGCACAATTATCATATTTCATATGCTCGTACACACGTAATGTATACGACATAGAAAGACTGAAGTACATGCTCCCTTACCTCACACAACATTCTACTTAGAGAATTTGTATTTGTTTTATTACTCTCTTGCGTTTGAAAGTAAGCTATAGAAACCCTTCTGTCTATTTACTGCTATAAACCTCTCTGTGTTAGTTCCGGACACTCAGTATGTTCAAGGTCGATTAAGGTTAGAGTAGATTCCGCGACACTAGTAAGAGGGATAGGGGACACGCCCCAGTCGTGCTACCTTGGAACAAGTAGAGGCTTTGTTTTAGTTTGTTTGTTTTTTGTTTTTGTTGGTTGCTTTTTCTACCAATTTGTGCAATTTTTTATGTAATGAGTTTACCGTGAATATATAAATAAATAATCTATAAGTCAAGGTGGGGAGACGATAAACTTCTCACGTTAGAACCTAAGAGATATAAATGGTTGAAATAAAAAATGTTGAGAATGCTAACTATTTATAAATTAATCTTAAACAGTCCTAAACAAATTAAACTATTGCGCCCAATGTAGTCAAAATTAGACAATTCATGTAGTACTTAAAATGGTGGTTACAGGTTGACTATATACAAAATAAAAAGTCAATGTCATAGTTTTTTTTTTAAAGATCGGTAATATTCAGAAAACTAAGTTTATTCAGCGATTGTTCACCATATTATATTCTATTACCAGTAAAAATGTTTATAAAACTGTTATATTGGATTCTCAATATGCAGACTGCTTCTGAAAAAACGTAATTTTTTGGATAATAGACTACGTCCATGAATGAGGATAAAAATGTTCCCACAAAACTGCTTCTTGATAATGCTCTCTAGAAGGATATTTTCGTTGAAAATCTAATTTTAGTCATTATTTTACCTTGAAATCCCTTTCTTCTATAATGTGCATGAGACGAAAAGCGAAAGTTATGATTTCACGGATTTTAATATTACAGTGATTTTACTGGCCCTTCTACTCAATTCCCTCTCTTCAACAAATTACCAGGGGTAGTAGACTGTGTTGTGGGTAAATAGTGCAGTATTAAATTAACAACGCAACATGTGATTTCTTCATTGATTAAGTATTTTAAACATATTTTGCAAGCTTTTATATTTTTTTAATTACAGAAATCTATTTTAGTGTTGTTCCATTTCAAAATATCGTAAGCATAATTTTTTAACAATGCATTACGTACTACTAAATAAGTTTATTGTATCTGGGAGCTTATGTTTTTCTCATTACAAATATGAATAACTTCATAAGAATCAATCTTAAATCTTTAGGTGAATATATTTCTTGCGTATTAAATAGAGATATACATTTTACAAGATAAAACTGAGCAGACAGCATCTGAATAGTTAGTTAAACTCCATCCCTACGGGTCGGGACGTTTTATCAAGTTCTGTTCAAATGTATTTTTAAAGTGTAATGCTAGTATACAAAGAAAAAGCATTTATATTAATGTCTACTGAAGATGGGGATGTTTATGAATTACAACAAATGTACAAATGAACAAATGTACTTTTACAATATTCATTACTTTTACTCCGACAATCTTCTAAGCAGTACTTATTGTCTTAATAAAGTGTTTTTGAAAATTATATTTATTTTCATCACACCAAAATTTTTATTTTTAAATGAAATGAAAAATATTTTATCTTTAAGTACTAATACTAAATATATTTATCCGTAATCACTGTGCATTCATACTCGCGTGGAGTATAAATTATTTCAAATTGCAAATTTTAATCAGTTACAGCATTTTATCCAAATATATCAGTTTAACTGTCTTTATTATCTGGAGAGAAACGTAACTAGCACACTTATAAAATATGAAAAAGTAAACAAGAAATATATATTTTTTACATTATTGTAATTTTAATATTCATTTTGTTTATTATTAAAGGGTATTATCGTAAAGGCCTGTACACTTTAAACTACGTTTTTGAAGAGGAACACATGTATCGCACATTTTGAAGATGTTAGGAGAAAAGGATAAAATAATTACTTTTCCAAAGCCTAACTATTACATCGTATATAACCGCGTTTCTAACGGGCAAAGTGACATATATGTTATGCAGTAAGTTTTGTGTCAGAAAGTGATGAGATTAAATACTTATGCATGTTATTATATGAGTATATGTGTAAAAAAACTGAACTCTTATTATAAAAAGTAAGTTTATATTGTTACAAATGTATCTTTTAATTTAACTGATTGCTCATTAAATTAAATTAAAGTGGGAAGTGGGAGAATGTGTACTAGAGTTAATGTAAGTAGTTCTTTGGTCGAACGCTCAACTTCCGTATCTCGTCCTAAGTATATACAATTTGTTAATTTTGTGGGATTAGAGAGAAGTTATTTTTAAGATTGGGAGGGTTATATTTTGTTTATTGTGAAGATTTAATTTCCAGCAACAGGAACGGAATTTTAATATTCATAAGGAAACTTTATCAATTCACTTTACTTAAACAAGACAGCTTCCAAAATAAATTTAAGATAATTTTTTGACCAATCACCTGATATTAAGTTGGTAAATTGGTTGAGAATAAAAACCTAAATTATGTGGATATATTTCAAGTTTACATAACCTGCATCTAGAGTGTAAGAGATTGTGATACAAAAATCTAGAAATCCTCTTAATAATGTATATGCTCTAGATTTTGCTTAAAACTTAAAACTTGTTCTCATTAATAGCACATAAATACAATAACACAATATTTAGAAAATATTAATTACCAGTTGTTCTAGGTTTTGTATTTTTTATGGTTTATTTTAAGGAACTCTTTCACAATCTAGCTTTAATGGAAACTCTTATATAATATCAATAACGGTGAAGATCATTATTCCACTTCGGATTAAGTGACAAACTAATTGGCGTCCTTCCCGCAAGCTATTATATCCGTAAATCAAGACATTTACGTAATTCAGACATGTTTTAAACATATGGCAGCTCATATTGTACTCATAAATTCTTATTAATTGTTGATAATAGTTGATTAAATGTTCTAAATATTAAATTTTTTTTTCATCTTGGGCTTTTTAATTGATAAAGTATTTTGAAATATAGGTTAAAAGGTAATTTCATTAGGGTTTTTTGCTGAAATGCTTCCCTTCATTTACTAAGAAATTTTTTCACACATAGATAACATAGATAAAAACATGAACATATAGAAATAAACAGGTTGAGTTGTAGCCTATCTATATATATATATAAATGAAACTGTTCGTGTGTAACAGCATCACTCACAAACGGCTGGACGGATTCGCCTAATTTTTTTTTTAATTTGTTCGTCTTGATCTGTAGAAGGTTATAGGATACTTTTATATCCCTTTCCCGATTCAGGATTCCGCCCCACTGGTTACAGAAATACCCGTAAGAAATGCATTGCAGCAAACATATGTTATTAAGTGAAAGAGTCTTTTCAAATTTTTAATCAGCTATTCTTTATAAACATATATAATGCGACAAAAAAATATATTTATATATAAATTTCTTTACACTTATAGTTTTAAAGCATAGAGTAAGCTTAAGAGAAACGACAAATTTTGTTTAAACTGTTTCTGCAATCATAATATATAAAAATGAATGTTTGTGTGTTTGTCCTTTATAGACTCAGAAAAACTATTGGACCGATCACTATGAAAATTTGTATTTTTCTATGTAGAAGGTTTATACGCAATGCCCATTGATGTAACTAACCACCAGGCTGTACTGCAAGATATAAAAGTTATCAAAGCGCCTGCACATTATAAACTGCAATTACAACACAGTAGTTACGTATATTAAAATATCCAAACACTATTTGAAGGCAAAGAAATATACGGGCAAAGCTTAAGAGACGCGTGCGAAGCCGCGGGAAACAGCTAGTATAAGTATAATAACGGCCTGTTTTGTTTAAAACGTTCTCATTATTCACTTCAACTATTGTTTCAGTTCTTTGTCCTGGTTTTGAACACTTCATCTTGCCATGTCTAAAATTGATACCGCAGTGATCACATGATAAAATTTGAAATGTGATGATTATTTATTTGTTATTAAGATCGGCTGATTGCACCTAATTGTTTATTATTATTATTATTATTATTATTATCAAACGAAACCGTAAAGGAATCATTCTATCTAAATAATCCATTTTTAATATGTTATAAAGTTGGTCCATTGAGAAATTGTTTTTATAATCTTTTAATCAATCTTAAAAATTTGCTGGTGCACAATTTACATATTTTTCAAAGCGTTAACAGCTAATTCTGATACATAAACCTCACAGTATAACTATAACGAGTTGTTACGTAGTTTTAATTTTCTTTGTCTCGTGATAAAAAACATTGTTCCCCGCACAGATCAAAAGTATCTTTCGGCGCTTAGTCGTATATCCGACCTTAGCTTCGCCTCTTTCGCTGATCACAACTGAACACCTAAAACAATCACTTTTATTTTTAGTGATGAATACTACTATTTTACTAAGTTGATTATATTGTTCGATTTTAGATCTGTATTAACTTAATTGTAGATCTGATCATTCCTTCAGTATTCTGCAATTGACTTGAAAATAGCATTTATCTTAAAGTAAATTAACTACTTAAAGAGTCTTAATTGGGTCATTTGTCACAAAATATACTGCATTTCAAAATATTTTAATTTCAGTCCAAAATATGCATTTTATTAGCATTTAAAAAGTACGCAACAAAATATATTAATTAAATATACATAACAATGTTAGTCATTGTTAGATCTCTTTTGTCGCTAAGGGGTAAGCACAATAAATGTGAGCAAATAGCCTACTAATGCGGATGATATATGATGTGGTAACAAGACAGTTTCACGTGCTGTCAGATATATCCACGGATATTAATGACTTCTTTGAGTATCATATTCTCCTGAATATTAAAAGATTAAATGTGTAAGGCATAGCGATTACTTTATTTGTTGGGGATACAACAAAATTGGTCTCCCGCTGTTGGACGAGAACTGTGTCAAAAAGGCAAGCAATTAAGAGTCTGCTTGATCTGACTCGCTTTCATAATATTTGGCTGAATGAAACCGTGCGAAATATTCATTCATTTGACTTCTGTACTGCACCTTTAACCTGTGTTCGAAACAAATACCTTTTCTGAATTTTTAAAAATGAACAAATAGTTGAGGCAAAAACTGTCCAAGAAAAAGGATGCTGAAAGCTAATGATTTCATTATCATCCTGTCGCTATTTAAACTTGGCCTGTGAAACTTTTAAAGTTATATTTCGATGTAATTCTAAAATTTAGTAAAATTACTATATTTTAGTAAGCTATTACTTATTTGTCGTACAGGGAACATGAAACGTATTCAATATGTTTATTAGAATTTGTATGGAAATGAATTAAACAATCCATTAATAACACATTATAATCGGAGTTTTTTTTTTTTTTACTTCTTGTTCTGTTAGTACAAAAAGATTGAAATTTCAACTAGTCCTATAAGAACCTTTGCACTGCTACCAGAGTGACAGGACATTCTGGATGGGCAAGGTTAAGGGGTAGGGGCCGCCTCCTATCGAGATCCATGAGGAACAATTTAGAACACTAATCTCAAGTCATTTGACCTCGAAAGAAGAGAACACTAGCTCTGAACCAGCCTCTCCAGTCACAGCAGGCAGGGAGTGGCACATCTTTATGTTGAGGCTAGCAAGAACATTTGTCACTTAGGGAACGAACCCCACCAACTCCAACAGTTCTCTCCCGTAGTAGACTAGGCCTACCAAATAACCCTGCAACCGCAGAATCTCGACATTTGCGGTTAGTGATGTGCCGCTCCTGGACATCCATAAGGTTGCCCAGATATAAGTGGCACATCTGTTTTTATTGTGCCCAGTGAAAGTTCAACTGGAAGGTACAAACCAGCCAGGATTGATCTCTGCAGGGTTCGTATTAACACCTTGTACCGTTTTACTGGCACATGAGGGGTTAGCTTTGAAATTTAAAATAAACTTTTGTGAAGGTTTAAAAATAAAAGTAATTCTTCCGAAATAAATAAAGTTCAAACTAAAATAAAAACTTCTTCTTAAAAATAATTACTGGAATTAAAATTAAAATAAAAACTTCTTGATGACTTTTAAATTCAAACTTGTAATATATTCTTCACTCGCAAAAATGTACAAAGTTCTTAGAGCTTTTTATTCAATTTTCAAAATTCCAAAACTTTCACACTCTAATCTGATTTGGCAATTCTTCACTTTAATTTATTTTCAAAATTCAATTATATTTGTTACTAATTTTTCTTTACTTTACTTTAAAATTATTCTTCAGTGTTAGAGATTTAATAAATCAAAAAATTGCTGAAAGCATCCGCAGGTTCGATGACAATTAGCAAAAAGATTTACTCTAAGCACTTTTTAACTACTCGTTACAATCACTTCCGATTAACTGAGATGGAGTTACGGCACGTCTACCTCACCCCACCTCTCAATTTCGTTATCAGACACTGCCATCTGCGATGCGCGCCTCGCCGATAGCAGCCTCTTTTGTACAGTCCAGCCCTTATCATTCATCTGGGCCTACTCCTTTCCACCGGTAATCCAGTTACCCCAGAATTATTATTTATTACAATCGGTACAACCTTATTACGTTTGATAAGAACCTTGCACAAGGTAGTGGTCCATGAAGACGGGCAGAAAAATGCTTAAATGGGGATCGGCCTCGAAGTAATCTCAAAATAAACTTTTTATATTTTTTCGTCATCAGAGACACCAGAGTACTAAACATAGTGTAATATAGGAGAAAATTTATTCTTATTGTCTGATTAGGTGCACAATTGAGTGAAAATATTGTGTTTTAGACACAATCTGTAAGCACAGTGAAGCAATTAAACTAGATAGATCTGTAAGCCATAATCCTGTATATTAATGTGATTTTGGACTGTTTTATTTCAAATGCTAAGGTTTATTTTTGTTAATCATTCAGTTCTATTGAAAATATTAATATATGTTCTTATCTCTTAATTAAGAGTTTGTGTCATCCGAACCAATTTAAACCTAGGATGAAATTAATGCCCTCAATTTTGCAGGAACAAACTAGCCATGCCGGAGCTAGAGGTGTGTAGTTGCTCCTGCTAACCAGTTCCGAGAAGTGGGTGGCCGCTGCACATGATTAAAGGGACCTGCGTTAATGCCAAGCCTGTAATTGGAGCCTGTCATGGTAACCAAAAGCAACTTAGCCCATTCAGCATAGACTTTGCCTATAATGATCTAAACCACTCTTACAATATTCCTAACAAGGAAAACTGAATTTTGGCATGGAAACTAATTAAAAGTACCAAATGACGTATAAAAATTTCAAAGTCTGATTAAGAGTGCCTCCGGCCACTGTTGCGGCCACACCACACTACTGGCGACAAAAGGGAAACATCCCTCGAGATATTAACTATCAAAATCAGGAATATAATAGTTCTAGAGGGGTTTAACACTAATAAATGCCATTTATAATTATAGTTTCAATAGAAAACGTTTTAAAGGGAAATTGTTACCATATTTTGAATATAATTCCTAACATTGGTAGTGCTGATAATTAAAAACTATTTTAAGCAGTGTGTGTGTGTGTGTGTGTGTGTGTGTGTGTGTGTGTGTGTGTGTGTGTGTGTGTGTGTGTGTGTGTGTGTGTGTGTGTGTGTGTGTGTGTGTGTGTGTGTGTGTGTGTTGTGTGTGTGTGTGTGTGTGTGTGTGTGTGTGTGTGTGTGTGTGGTGTGTGTGTGTGTGTGTGTGTGTGTGTGTGTGTGATCAAACAAAATCTTATACATCTACAGGTGAAGTACTGTAGTTTTGAATTGATGGCCAATGTACCTGTGATAATAATATTGGAAAAATTTTAATATCCTGACAGTGAAAGTACCGGGCAGTAAAACACATTTATTGCATAAGAAATATAAGAAAATTAACTTATTGTCAAAAGGGTCTTTGAACGTTTTACTAATTTAGCGAATGAGTTTTTAAAATGCTAATAACTGAATGATTCAAAGGTTAAAATTAAAATAGAGGATGAGTTAGTGTCTGGCTGTTGAGCGTAAATAGTACTAGTTTGTTATTAAATTTAATTAAGTAGGTAAGGAGATGGCAAGAACTTGAAAAATTCTTTACATAAGAAATACAATGTATCTCAATATTTGTCTATTACAATGTGTATCTCGTATTACGATGGAAAAATTAAAACAATCTCCATTATTTATACAATTTCATGTAGATTTAATATTCCAGTAAATGTTGCGTTTTGTTGAGAGCTGATTTAAAAGCGATAATCAGGATATCAATAACCGAACATTAAACTCGTTTTAGCATGTTTTTAGATCACTTTTTATATTCGTTATTTAAATACATGGGATAAAAAAGTAAATGCAAATATAGAAGTACATAGGGCTACTATAACTAATATTGTTTTGTGTAGATATTCCAATTATTTTTCGAAGTGATATGAAAGTAAGTTGTAAAAAAGGAAATAACTGTGTTGATCTTATTAAAAACATTTTTTAAACGAGTTTTTAAACCATTCTGGAGTTTATAAAATTAATTTCAGTGACTTTTGAAAATTGACATTGCATTCACTAGGCAATCCAAAATTGGATGGTAGATATAGGGAGCATATACACAAAAGTCTTAAGAACAAGCAACACTATATAAAATCTAATTTTGCAGAACATATTTACAGACAAGAGTTCTGAAACACGATATACCTATGCACTATAACGCGGCTTGTGAAAACTATCATTCCCAAAAATTCCCAAACGTGTTAAAACTTACAGACATTTATCTTAAAAATATCTCGACAAAGTTCGCTGCCTAGCTCAGTACGCCATTTTATTTCAATATGGCGGCCGTTAAAAGTTATAATTGATTTAAAACTCCATTATTTATGAACTTAAAGACAAAATAAAACTTTCTGGAATAATTACAACTATTCATAAACTTCTTTTCATAACCAATTTTTTACATCGAAATGGTTTTTATATTACGTATATTATAAAAACGATAATATCTTAACAATTTTTGTATAACCAAGAAATGGCGAAATAAATGCTGAAAAAGTTCAAACTTGAACAAAAATATATTTTTTGTCGTATACTAAATCGAAATATATCGTCCACGTTCACAATTTGGGTACAATGTTATTGTAATATGAAAACTTAAATAAAATCAACAATTTCGTCATATATGTGGTTAAAAAATGCAAAGTGTTATAAATAAATTATATCCTCCTAATCTCTCCAATCTTTTGTGAAACCATATCAGGAAAAGGTACACATTAAAGTCCTTACAAAAAAGCTAACGTAATAAACAAGCGACAGAAGAAATATCTTGAAACTTCTAACTCAATGGAGCAAGGATGGTAACAGAAATAAAACGATTTCTCGGTAAAAATAGTGAGTTGAAAAGTCCTTTAAGGCATCTAATAATGAAAATTTTCCTAAAAATAATTAACTTGTTTGCTTGCCAGTCTTCAATTTGAGACGTTGACATAACTAAGTACGTTGCGATATATTTATAATAACCGAAGGTCGAGTATACTGGTTCAATTAGGTGTAGCCCTTCTCATTAGCTATTGTCCCATGTTTCCATAGTAACTGACGTTAATAAATTATGAAGCAGCCACTGATTGATCACGGAATACCATGGTATTTTAAGTACAAACCATATATATTCTACTGTTTTTATATATATATATATATAAAACACGGATTGAAAATATATGCACTAAATAAGATACATTGCAATACCTAAATAAAATAAAACTGCCAACAAAATACCGTTAGAAATTCAATAAGTGCGTGGAGGGGGGTGGGGGGCCTAAGGCATTATGTCCTAAATTAATTAGACTCTCTGAGAATACGACGAACCGGCTAAGGTTGATCGTTCAAAGAGCCATATAATAAACAGAATAAACTAATAATAAGAAATTATTATAGATGGTTCTAAGAAATCTAATAAAGTTATCAGTCAAACATATATTCCACCTGAATTATAGGGAGCCTAAATGACTGAAATATTGAGTTCATGATCTATTGCCAACCGAACACGTTTTCAATGCAAAAATTAATAAACTTCATTATCGTGTGCATTTTAGTGCAATAACACGTGAAATTGTAGGAAATGAATATTTAACTTTTCTATATTAATGAAGCTCAAAACCCGCCATAAACGAGATATACTGTAATGAAAAAATATAACAATGCGTACTATCAATGTTTTAAAACAACCAATCCTTTTATTCTCATACTTCGTTTTTTTAAAAAATTGGTTAAAATTTATTACGAACACATTCATAATTGTCCAATTCACGTTTTTTTGATTAATTTTCATCACTGAAAACAAAACTATGTTATTTCCTCACAGTCAGAGCATTGCAATCGTAAAATTTGGTCTAGTTATTGTGAGTTAATTAATGATCGGGACGCGGGTTGAAATTTGGTTCTGAAAAACAATTATTCGCTTCTGTGATTCGTACGCTTGCTTAGTACATATTATATCCAACGTATATTGTCAGTATTTATTTCAATTTTTTTTACAACAAACAATCGCGTTCATCATGTAGCATTTCTCATGGTAATTAATTAATCATCCTTTTCCGTTTTGTTTATTTTAAGTTATTGAATGATTATTTTCCTATTTGCCTTTATACTTTAAAAATAATCATACTTTCTGATTAACATGTACTATTGATTCTATGACGATTTAACATGGTGTTTTTTCATGTGTACAGCACTTTTTAGGCTTACAAACGAGATTAATATACTTTTGAACGAGTTTGGTAAATATTCTCTAACGAAATTTACAGGAATTTGGTACGTATATTATATGAAAATAACAACTATAATACACTTTTTTTCGTAAAACTAAACCGACTTCAATGCTTACACTAAAATAAAGAAAATAAAAAGTAAAATAGTTTTCATTTGCCAAAATGAAACGTTACTCAAAGCCAATACCACACAAATCATGTATTAGATAATTAATTCTATAGTTATAAATTATAAACATATCCTCCTTACTGTAGACCTTCTAAAGCCAAAACTTGTATCGTTGCTTAAGCATGGAACGGAAACTTTTAGATTTAGAACTGTATTTTTAAACTTTACATAGTTGAAATATTTATATGTACACTAACATTGGCCGTTATATTCTATGAGTGATACACATGGTATATATATATAATAAATATATATATACCATGCCAAACCATATTTATATTTATATATGTAAGAGGTAGCATTTTCTATGATAGTAATGAATAATAAGTACAAGGTATTTAATCTGCCTTGTCAGCGAAGTAATTAAATTACACCATTTAATTCATAAGACAATTTTCTAAGAAAAAATATTCTTTTATGCTTTTTTTACATAACCGCATTATATCTTCAAATTGTAACTTTTTGGTGTACCATAAATAGCTTTTTAGTATATTCAAAGTTGGCTCCATCTTCAAAAATTATGTGATTACTGCATTTTTCACTGTATAGGTTTTTATAAGTAGATCATCATATGCTAGCTGTCATTTCATTCAAAATATCCATTCTGAGTGTATAAAGAGCGTTTCTTGAAGCCAGTCCCTCAATCGTCGTTAAAACCGGTCTCGTTCCGTCTGATTCACAAATCTTCTGGGGAAGGCCTTTCAACAGCTTTGCTCCTGCAATGTCGGCTTCCAGTCTGTAGATGAAGAAGATTATATATTGGAGAAGGCAGTATTTCGCGTGGACAAGCATTTTTTTAGTTGTGATGGTGAGCACCCAGTTCAAATTGGCTTAAGAGATTTGAAGGTATATACTTGTACTTGACAGTTTCCAGGATGTAGAGGATTGACAATGATGAGAATCTTCAGTTCCCGAAAAGCTTGACTGTACGATTCTCTTGCTTGAAGCTTGGTAAATGTATGGATAGCTATTTTTATGGTAAAGTACCCTCTGATGATTGCCTTTTGTAGTCGCCTGCCAGAGATTATAAATGTAAGATTTTGTTGACTCCATTTAGGAGAGAATGGTATTGTGTAGGATAACGAGCCGATCTTCATTGGAACATTAATTTAACTAAACCTAAGAACCTTGACTTACTCCGTACTGATATACTGAAATGTGGTTTTGGCTTTCATTAGGCATATGATAGTAGTTACTAGAAAAAGATACGCCTCGGGCAACATGAATATGGATTATTATCTGGAACTCTAATGTAGAATGAGGAGCTTCCCACTCAAAAATCTGAGGTGTCTTAATGATTGGGAAAACTGAAATCTCATCGCTCAATCCTTTACCAACTCTAAGTCAAGACTGCACCAAATAAGTTTAAAATGTTTATGAAGATTAAAAATCACATATTGCT
>NW_025778698.1:0-17060 GCF_021130785.1 Homalodisca vitripennis
ACCTTTTTTTCGCTTGCAGGACTAATCGCTTTCAAAAGAAAAATCACTCACACCATTACGACACACATAAATTGCTAACTTCAACAGTGGCCACCGACCGTGCGACCGAGTGCTATATCTTTCAATACCATTGAACCCCTTCCTTCTCCAGGGCACCTGTTTTTGTAGTTATCCAAGCATACTTGAAAACAAAAGAATGAAGAAGACGTCTTCACTCTCATAATTTTCCATTTTTGGGATGTCATTCTTCTTCTTCCCAGCTTCCTTTTTGCTTATGTTCCCACAAAGTTAAAAATTTAACTTTTTTACATCAATCTCTTGCATATGTTTCTTACTAGACCAGCTGCTACAACCTAACTGAAAACAAATCACTCATCTTAGGTAACATATTTGCTGAAACAATGGCTTTGAATTTTGACCTAAGTTTTTTCAAGAACAAACTATTGTGCTTGCTGTATATATTACGTTATGTTTTTAAACTGTTTATACTGAGGTATTTAAATCAAAGGGAATTTTTAATCAAAACAGTTAGATGTATATTGCACCTGTTAAAATTAAGTCATAAATGTTATTATAATTAGGTTATTGTTACTTATAAATGTTAAACCTTAAAAATTACCTGAAGTTCAATCAATCGGCCGCAGACCTCGCAAACAATCTCCCTATCGCTATGATCTTTGCACACTCCCTTCCCACACTGCGAGCAACAGGTCGGAATGTTTTTTGTCCCACTACTACTAGGGCATATGTGACCATCTTTGCCTTTTAGGTGGTGGAGTACGATGAGTCTTCGTAGCAAGGTTGAGGCTGGTGGTTACGAGCTGGCCGACCATCAACGTTGACAGCCAGAAACATCGTTGCACTGTTTCTTTTATCTCCCGGGGAATGTTAGTCATTTGTGAACGTCTAACAATTTGGGTTTGTGAAATAAAGCTTTTCCCTAAAGCCACAAGAAAAAGGCGACGTGCATCTCGCAAGAATCCGGTTTCCACTGATTGGTATAAGAAGCTGGCATTGACACCTTCTATGTCCATCACATGCATACCAAATTGCCATTGGCCATCTTCTGTTACGGCGTCCAACTGAAAATTGAGCTCACTTTTGGTCAAGAACATCTACGCCAACTTTTTTTGTGTTTGTAGAAATCAATGATTTCAGGAATCTTTACATGATGTTCATAATGAGGATACTTTTTTCAAATGATGCATACCTTTTTTTGAAAGTAGTAACTACTGATCTATTGGACTTAGGAACGTACGAAACCAGAGTCTTGTCCATTTAAAAAGCAAATTTTGTTGACAATACAGGCCTGTTTTTTTGGGGTAATAAGCTTTCAATTTATTTCAAGTTTTATTACGCCTCATTGCTCCGACATAGGTTAGGCCTTTATTTTTCATCTGTGTGCTCCAGCTCAACTGAAGAGAAATAATTGTCACCTGTGATGTTTCTATTAAGTATTTTTGATTGCTCTACCAGTGACAATACTTCAAGGGTTGGGTTTTGAGAAGATTACTAGGATTTGAATTTTGTCGGCAGCAATAAACTGAGTGCATTCAAAACAGTAAGGATGTCCTCGAATCAGCAAGAACATATATCTTAAGCCCATATTTGGCTGGCTTAGATTTTCATATAAAACCTTAAAACTTTGACTTTCCCTCGACAGGGTACCAGCATCCTCGTCTATTGTCAGATATTTTCCGCAAGAATAAGAGTTTGGATTTTGAGATTTCAATAACTCTATTAAAAATGTATGAGATAGCTGCTAAAGGATCATTCACCTTTCCTCTCTTCTCATGTTTCGATTAAATCAAATCTTAGTGCCAATTTAGCAAAAATAAAATACTCTGCTTAACCATGACTGCTCGAAAAATATCACGGCCCGTTCCATCAGTTGCAAATAGGCCCGAGACATCTTCGTGGTTGGACTTGAAAACCCCCGCAAGAATACTCTAATCCCAAAAATGCCCTCTAGACTCAACTTTATCAAGATGATTAATAATGGTGACATTTCAGAAGCTTTTTTGTCCATAATGGGCAGACATTTCCGTGATTTTTTTATTTGTAAATTCTAAAATAGTTTCTAATATACTATCATCAATAAGAAAACGCCAGGCACATAATGGGGGTGTCGGGATTTGTTGGCCCTAGCATTGCCTTTCACGCCTGGAATGTGGGTGAGAATGGTTGTGAGCTCTTGTCCGACAAGACTGGGAAGGGTCCAAACACCATTTATATGGTGAAATATTATTTTTATCATTGTTTTGTTCCGCACGACCAAGGATGCATCCTAACAGCAACGCGATTAGAGGGTGTAAGAAGGTTACAATGTTCTGACCTTGACTTTGCCTGATCACTGTCGTTACTAGAAGAATTCAACTCATGATCTTCAACACCAGGTACCGGAACAATAGTCCGGGATCTTCGTCGGTGTCATCCCCAAACAACTCTGAGCCATTTCCCTCATCTGAGTCTTCAATTGGTGGGCCATCTGAAGAGTTATAACCTACATCGTCCTTCTGACAGTTCGGCATGTAACATGTCCGCGTAAATTCATCTTCTAAGAGTAAATTCTTACTAGATAGCCATTATGACAAAAACGCTTACTTACACAACCACTATTTTAAGAACATTTTAACAAAAATTTTTCTTGATAAAAAGCACTGTTCAACCGCACTAATAAAAACACATTAATAAAAATATTACATACGTAAAGAGTCTTGTGGGGTCAAAACTGACCCCAATGTGTTTCGTAGCGAAAACAGAAAGCCAGTAAAGCACAACACTACCTGCCCTCTAGTAACTCCTGCCTAGTGAGGCACTGAGAACACCTAGAGGGACGAGCCATTAAGCCCCCCACACACCTTCGAACATTTCACCCAACCTGACCTGGGCGTCGTATCCCAACGCCCCAACCTGTCAAGTTAGACGTTTTACCCCCACACTGTCGAAACGTGCGCTCGAGCAGGTTGGGTGTCTTGGCAGTTGTATTATGGATTTTCGAGACAAGTGTAGCGGTTTTGTGCTGGCGCTTTTTTGTCTGAAACGACAAAAGAAGAAAAAAGATCGACGCTTGTGGTCTAAAAAATGTTTTTGGGACCGGAGTACAAGTTTAGCCATATGTCGCTTCTTCCTGAACTTGCCATTAATGAGCCTCAAGACTTCAAAAATTATCTAAGGATGAGCGAGGAAAGCTTTGAATATCGATTCGAACGACTTTTTGAGCACATAGAAAAAGAAATTAGCCTTTGGAGAAATCCTCAGATTCCCTGCAAAAGAACGTCTTGCAGCCACTCTCTCTCCAGTTTCCCTAGCCAGTGGTAGGAGCTACGGAAATCTGAAGTTTAGTTGTGCAATATCTCCGCAAGCACTAGGAAAAAATCATACCAGAAACTTGTGCAGCTATTTTTGATGTTCTAAAGGATGATATCTTAAAGGTAAGTACAAATATTTGTTAATTAGATTTAACTCACTCTTTTCTTCTTACATTATTATAATCCATAATTTTTACACAATTGTTTTCTTTGAGCGCTAAAGATTGGTTATTGTCGCGCGAGAATAAAGCAGGGAGGTACTGAAATGAAGTATGAAAACCATCTTCCGAGAGCGACAATCACCTATTTTGACTTCAAAATTTAATCCTATTACGTTATTACTTATTTTTTTAGGTCTAAAAAAACACACTTAATTTCAGAAAAAAATTTTTATTTTCCAAATTCTATCTTTTATAAACGTTTCAAAAACATCAAAATTTAAAGTCCATCAAATAACAAAAAAAAAAGCTGTAACAGAAGATGCTGTTGTCAATGTAATAGCCTATTATAAAACAAAACGAACAAACAAAGGGGAAAAAAAAGCAACTTATTTATAACATTGTCCTCGCTGATCACCGGGTAGATTCAAATACTTGTTTGAGTTCATTCCGAACACTTCTTTGTTCGAGCAGTTTTATTCTTGAATCGCTAGTGCTTGGACTCGTGCGGTAGGTTTAGATTGCTGCCGTTATGAACTTTGAGCAGGTTCTGGTAAAGAAAAAAATTCTTAGGACAACGTACAGTTTGAGGTGGAAATATCTACTTTTTGTTGCTGTACATGTTATTCTTGCTGTTACTTGTTTAGTTGTAGATGTTGTCTTTTCGTTGTAAATCCTGATGTTGAGTAGGGTTGATTTGGCTTTGCACATAATATGGGTCAAAACTGAATGTCTAGATGTTGATAATTTTGATCTTGTAAGAAATATTCAGCCGTCAGCCGGCTCTATACGGATATGGATTGTTGGTTTTGCATTAGTGTCCATAAAATGGTTAAGTGATGACCGTATATTACCGTTGGGTTCGGCTGTTTTGTTTCCTGTCAAATATTGCCGCAGAGTGCTTTCAAACTGCCTAACTTACCGTGGGAACAAAACATCAGATATAAGCTTTTCTGCAATTACTCTTGTTTGTTGACGGTCCATATTCTTCCAGTTGGAAGCCCACGTTGTTTTCCAAAAGCCCGGAACTTATTCTGTTTTTACATAGGGTTCCAGACGTAGCTTGTTGCATCCAAAAATCGGTTCTTGTTTCTTTTTCAAAATCAGGATATCTATTTTTCGGTTTGTTACGAGTAGTTGATCCTGGGTTAGACCTAACTTGATACTGATGGGCGACTTACCTGTGTTGTACTTTGATGGTGAGAGAGAGGGCGTATATTCAGCATGTGTATCCCTGTAGATGCGTCATCTTGAGCCTGTAAAAAACACAAAAACTGGGTTTAAAACAGTTATATATAAACAGCACGTCAATCCAATATTACCTCAATATAACATTGTTAAATTTTAATATATTATAATTTTAACTTTTATGTTTACTTTTTGCAGTTTTCCCTTGCAATGAATCGGATCCTGGATGAACCATAGCTGTGGACTTCTTAAAAAGTACTGGCAAGTTGAAAAAATCTGAGTGTTCGGCGGCTATAGACGGAAAACACATAGCGATTCGTCAACACTCCGAAAAGTGGGTCATACTACTACAAGACTACAAAGGGATTCCACTAGCATTTGTTCTTTTTGCTGTGGTCCCAATGCTATATTATGAATTCATCTATGTAAATTGTCGTCGGTATTTAAAATAAAAAAAAAAAAATCTAATGGGAAGAGTTATCCGATGGTGGCCCGTACTTTATGGAAACTGGATTTTGGAGAGTTGCTGGAAAATAAGGAATTGCACTTGCCGTCACCAACAAGCTTCGATCACACGAGAGACGTTGCCCTCCCTTTTACATTCCTTGGAGAAGAAGCTTTTCCCTCTGAAGGAAAATCTTATGGAACCCCTATCCAAACAAAGGAATCCACCCACGACGAAAAGATTTTCAACTATCGGATGTGCCGTGCTAGGAGAGTGGTGGAGAATGCGTTTGGCATCTTAGCGACTCGATTTAGAGTCCTTCTTTCGACAATGAATGTTAGTGTAGAGAGGGCAAAAATCAATGTTTTGGCGTGTTTTGTACTTTACATAATTTTCTACGCCAGAAAAGGCCAACCTACCTAACTCAAAGTAGTGTGGATTGGGAGGACACTTTCAGCAGGCCAGTTTAAATGAGGGTGAGTGGAGGGCAGAACACGCAAGAACTTCTTTGGGTTTTAAAAAGAATGAGGCGGGATGGCAGAGTAACAATCAATTGCCAATGCAGTTCGAGGTTGGTATAAAAGTTACTATAACAACGAAGGAAGTGTTGGATTCCAAGAAAAAATGATTAATAAGCGTTTGACAGTTCGGTACTTGAGAGTGTAAACAAGTGCGATGAAATAGTTAACAACAACATAAAATTAATAAAATATGTTGATTTTGCTATGTAGTCCTAGCTTATTCAATTTGATAACTAAATATTGGTGAACTTTGTACATTTTTTCTAATTCGTTTAGATACCATAACTGTGTCTTATTTATATTTTAATTCGCTAACTTTGGGAAAAAGAGCAATGTTGTATTTAATTTAATTATATTGAACTTAAAAAAAAACTAAAGTGTAGTTGTTTTCACCTTTAACGTATGGCCTAAATAGTACTGTATTGCAATTATATATTGGCAATTTTTGATTAATATATTCATTCTTTGAAATTTAACTTTTATTATGTAAACTTATTAGATAAAAAAATTAACTTATATTACCCTTCAAAAAACATGTGCCAAAGAGCTTTTTTGTCACCCACGATATTTTTAATATTGAGGTATGTAACTCTGAAGGACAGTTCTAAGTAATAGAGATGAAATAGGAAGGATAGATAGAATTACAGACAAAACAGATGACGAATGTCGCTAGGAAATGAGTTAGCGGCGCTTTTGCAGTGTCATCGAGCGCATTGAGCAATGCGCGACGCGTGCTGCGCGACGCATCTATGTGGTTAAGTGGAATGATTGAGGGAGTCTGCGTTGACGCGGGTCTGAAACGAGCGCGAGACACTATCTTCAGAGGGTTCTGATGAGGAAGGGGGGACACAGCTTGCGAGAACATTAACACGCGAAAGGAATATATTAAGATAGAGTTTAATCCTAATTAAAAAATTTTTTTATTATTTATATTATCATAATTATTCAATAGTGTTTTATCTTGGGGGTCAAAATTATAGTCTATTGCAACGTACTAACGAAATTAAGGAATAAAGTTGAATTTTTCAACAAATCATTGACATAATGTTATACCAGTTTTTATATATATAAATTAGTTTTGTGCTGTTTTTAACTTTAATATAAGTTATTGTAATCTAACTTAACCGTACGAGGAGTTGTCCAAATAATGACCTAGCGCTCAATCCTAAGTAAAAATAAGGAAAGTAATAAACAGTAAATTGGTAACAATTTAAACTGACACTTACTTTGGTTATTTCGTCCTGCGTTTTCCGCTTCCACGTCGTAGCACTCCTTCTTCATCTTCTTCAAGGGACGCAATACTTTCTGGATCTTTTGCCGATCGAAGATACACCTTTTGCCTGACTACCTCTTGGTCTGTTATTAAAAGCAGTAAATCAAAATAGACCAAAGAGATGGTTCATACACATCATCCTGACCACTTCCGGTAATCTTTGATTTATCAACAATCAACCTTTTTCGAGCTCTCTTCGGAACGATACCCTCAAGGTTTCGATTTTGGATTTGACAAATTTCTCGTCGTGCCAATCCGGATTAACTTCCTTGCTTTGTCCAACGAGAACGTAATAACCTTCTTTTCTGATATTTGTGTTGAAAGAATTTTTACTTTTTTATGTCCCATAAAGCTCGTTGCTCCTGTCCCTAGAAAGTTCAATAAACTCACACCAAAATGGTTTATATATCGTTAAAACGACATTATGAAACTGGCCTCGCTCCGAAAAAACAAATAACAAATCCTAGTACTCCACGCCACTGCAACTACTAGGGAAACTGAGGTCTAGCCAGTCGAGCCGCTCGACAGTTCCCCCACACACAGCCCAACATGATCAGGCGCGCGGTTGGAGTTGGTGGGTGCTGTCGTACCCAGCATCCAACCCAACAAAACCATCGCGCAGTGTTGGGTTGGAAGCCCACACAAACTGCACGATAATGTTCGACAAGAACTTTGGGTTCCCCAACAGCTCGACCAACAAGTTCGATATTGTGTAGGGGGGCTTTAAGTGGCTGCCCCGGAAAGGGAATTAATGGTACAAATAAAATCCCTGGGGTCAGATCTGACCCCCGGCAGACCAGTTAAGGGCTAGTAATAGCTAATGTATATCTTTTTTGTTTTGAAGATAACCTTCATATTCAATATTTAAGTTGATGAACAACAACTACAAAAACTTTTTACTTTAAGACAAACCCTACCGAAATATCAGCTGTTTTTTGAAACATTTGCTCTTGTACAAGGTATTATGAGGTATTAGATTTCTATTTTGTGAAGTGCAAGATACAAGGCAAAACGAATTATGCTGTTATCCCCTTAGCAATAGGTAGACTCCCAACCCCGGGTGTCGGCGTCCTTGGAACTAGAACTTTGAAGCTGTAGTCTAAGAACGGTTATATCTTTCTAGAAGAGGAGTAGAAATTTGGGAAGTGGTAGCCATCTATTTCAAACAACACGTTAGATACATCAGCTACGTAAACTCGCCTAAAACAAGATTCGCGACGGTATTAGCCATTTAATGATACAAATTACTATTTATAACAACGTGCTCGTCGCCATAAGGACGACGCCACAACCTTTATCTATCTCCGTCAAGCAAATAAAAGATCTTCAAGGGTAAGTTACTTTACTATTCACATTATTATTTTACGTTACATTCTATAGAAACGTTTGGCAATCAATGAGAGGCTAATTTAATAATACGAAAAGATAAATTTTACTTCCTGACAAAGCGCGCGAGGTCTGATCGGTTTCCGTTAGTTGGGCTGCAACAAAGGGTTAGAATGAAAAAATTCATACGCGTCGCCAATTAGGTAGTTACTCCGCCCAATAATTTAGTTCCGGAACATTGGATCTAAAAAAATATTATATTAAACCTGGCTGATTAGGTTGCAAAAATTACATTGTAATGAAAATATAATTACCTAATTTACGGATACAACTTGTTCTTTATTCCATAAGATAACATTTGCTAACATCACAACTTTAAGATACGGAGGTATTAGAATGAAGCCCTCGATATATATTGATTTTTTTATTTTACTATTGAGGCATTCTCTTAAAGAATCAGTAGTATATAAATTATTAAGAAATCAAGCAACTCCATTATGTAGTATTTACATAACATAGTCGACCATCGTCGAAATTGTCATTACGTTTTTCTGTATTTGATTGAAAGCATAATAACTTGCATATTCTTATGATGTCCTCTTGTGACGCATTCTTTTTCTGGCTAATATCCTACACACGTTTATTACAGCTTCATCATCTAAAATAAACGACCGATGTCAATAGACCTCTTCTCATGTCACGTTACAAAATATGTTTTAAAGTTCTTCTTCATTTCAACTTTTGTCCGTATTTTCTGCCACAGAGTCATCTCACTTTTGTGTCTGAAAAGCATCTTAGATTTGGCTTGGCAACCCGGTTACCGTGTCATAATTTATTTCACTGTACAATTAACGTTAACACTAAGAAACGTATTAACCTTTTCGCAGCGAATTAATATACCAACACTGTTCCAAGATTATTCACATATTTTGAGTAATAAAAACGCAAAATTAAATTTTTGTTATGATGAATAATAAATGAGTTTTAGTTAAATTATCAAAATCATTGTAAAAAAAATATTACATTGTAAACGTTGAATGTGTAATCTGAATGAACTTTATATCGTAGTTTAATTGTACATATCTACTCATATGTGATATTGTTGTAACAATTAATTTGTGTACATAATAATAGTAAATTTTACCTGTACAGCTGAAAATGTGGTGATTCACTATAACGAGGCGCAGATGTAGCAGGGAGTCCCTGTCTCATCAACACTCACTTTTTATAACCTTTAGAGTTATATACACAAAGTTAAAACTACTCATTCTTCAATTTCCTATTATTAAAAATCTGTTCAAGTAATAATACAAGTTAGTAGGGCTAAGACATAAAAAATAAAAAATGCAAAAAAGTTGTCC
The DNA here is from genome assembly GCF_021130785.1 of Homalodisca vitripennis. Classification (NCBI taxonomy): domain Eukaryota; kingdom Metazoa; phylum Arthropoda; class Insecta; order Hemiptera; family Cicadellidae; genus Homalodisca; species Homalodisca vitripennis. The sequence goes on from NW_025778698.1 coordinate 9,584, forward strand.
AATATGCAAACATTCTCTTTTAGCCTTACAAGATTGTCCTTGGAATTTTAGCAATTGGGCAAGTTTTCTTATATATCTGTTATAGAGTTATAAACTTCAAAAACACGGAAACTCATGCACAGTGGTGGCTCATCCTGGAACAGTTTTACAAAAAAATATAATGTTATACTTTCTTTTACACGTGCCTTTCCCCTTTTTGGTGCAGCTTGATGGTAAGGATACTACAAACAGCATAGTTGTGTTTGTGGTTTTTATCTCCATATTGGCTGATATGGATTTTCCCCTGATAGTCTGTCATCAAGAGAGTTGCTCAATTCTCGACCCCGTCGGATTTGCAGTTCTAGGTTTTCTCCATGCGCTTAGTAACCCGTCAATAACCTGTTTTCCGAAACTTTGCGGGTTTAGAGATCTTACACAATTTTGCATATTATAACGCTATGCAGCCATTTATCAATCACAATGTCAATGACAAAATGTCCATCGGTGTGGTACCGGAATGGCCGTAAGGATACGTAGAACAAAACTTGTCAAATAAGTCCACTCAAACCCATATTTTTGGTTGTAACAGTACTTGAATATTGGGCTTCGTAACTTCTCGTCCTCCTGTCTTTGATCTGATTTTACTTGACTAGATTTCCTTGGAACTAGTTGACTCTTGAAGGTAAGTTGTATTATTATACTTAATTCAAAATACAAAATTACTATTCTAGTTGTCCCATCCGGTATAAAAAGAAAGTTAAATAAAGTTAAGTGTTATTGCAGTAGACAGTAATGTCACAAAATTGCCTACTTTGGGAAATTTAAGGTCATGTGAAACCCTTTTTTATTATACATATTTTTTACAATTTTAAGAATTTCATTTTAGCAGCTTTTGGTATTTAACGGATGGGACATGTAACGGATGGAACAATGTCTGATAGTATAAGGCATTGGGTTGTTTTAGGTCCCCAAATATCAAATAACAAATAGTTTTGAGGTTATGTACATGAGCAATGAATAACTGTAAATGCAAAAGGGTAGGCCTAAATGAACAAAAAAAATTAAGCCCATTATAGATATTATCAGTTTCTATAAACCTTTTTAAAATCGGTCAAAACATAGAATGTGTAAATTTAAATTTTAAAAACACTACACACTTCTTAGGCATAAATTTGAGGTAAGACCTACACAAATATTATTACAGAGTACCCATTAACAAGACAATGATTCCTCACATATAAAGAATGTTTTTTCAATTCAAGCTTGAGCTGATTATAAATTGTGTACTTTTAGATTATGGCGCCTGTCAACCCATAATCGGATGGCCAAATGTGCGAAGAAAAAGTCCTGATCCTGAATCGTTGGGAAGAACATTTACGAAAGGACAGAGAAAATAACAAAGCCAGAAGAAAGTGTAAAGAAGGAAGGAAAGACTCTCTGATTCCAAATTTTATTGAAAGCAGACATAGAAAGGAAGCGACTTCGAATGAGAGCAGCAAGAGGAGAGAGAAAAAAACAGTCCTAAACTGGGGCCACCAACTGTTGAAATATTCTTGTAGATTTGGTACATATTCATGTATATAACACTTTAAGAAAGGCTGTGCAAAAACTTAAACAATCACTGCCTTAGGTCCTTTCTAAAAAAGTTAGCCGTCCAGAAGAGAATTTCTGAATGATAATGAAAAGATAAGGAGAACAAAGAACAATTTTTCTTGAGAAAAATATATGTCCTGGGATACGATTTATTAAGTAAATAAACAACCGAAAGAGTTCTAGCATATTATCATAATAGATAAAGTGTCTAGAAACAAGCTCCTGGAAAAAAGACAAAACTCTGTCAGAGACCCCTTCACTGGAAAACGCAGTCTGATTCAAAGTACTCAAATATTGGTAATCTATAAGTGAAGCTTTTACAATGTTCGAAAATAGATTGATCCAAACAGTATTATTTGTCCAAATAGTAAAATTTTATAAGCTAACGTCCAGAACAGGTTTTACCAGTTTCAGAAACTCCACATAATTTATGTGTGTGCAGGTACCATGCAAATTTTTCACCTCGCTTATAAATAGCAATTGGAAAACACTTTCAGGAGTCAAGCTTTCTCCTATAAAACTATCATTATTTGCTTTGCAAAGGTGTGGCTGTGACTTTTCCAATGAGAAGTGTATGGCTAATAAATGAAAAGAATTGGGGGCAAAAAAAACAACAGACTTACTTGATTATTGTTCCACAAGAATTTAAATTAGACTCGAACATTAAATGGAAAGAGGTTAATAATCACCTTACTCTCAGTGAAAATGTGTCTTCTGTAGAGAAATGCTATTACCAAAGCCTCCTGCCCAATTTTAAGACTCCATTTCCTTTGTTACAAACAGACAGTACGAGCATTTTGAGACTTTTAAAGAAAATGTTACTGATAAAATATTAGTCGTCCAATTTGATTTTGCTGAGAATGTCTCTATAATCCACCAAGACGAGATTCAACGTGCTTATTGGCACCATGAACAAGTTGCCATTCTCACTTGTGTTATATGGGGTAAGGATAAAGTTGACTCCTATGTTGTTGTGAGTGAATGATTTAATCTCACTCTAAATACTCTGTTTGGACTATTTTAAGGTATTTTAGGAAGCTATGGTACCTTTGGCATTGAAAACATTGATGTGTTTACTGACAAACTGTGCAGCAAAATTTAAAAGCTGGTAAATATGATATCGAACCTATGCTTTTAAGAAGATGAATTGAACATGAAAGTGTCATGGAATTCATTTTGCTGCCAGCCATGGAAAAGGCGCTGGTGACGGTAAATATGAGCGCATTGTCCAAAGGTAAAAGTGTGGATTGCCTGTAAAAAGTTGAAAGGTTCTCCTGAATTCTGCAAAGGACTTCTACGAGTGCGCTACAAAGAAATGTGACAAAATAAACCAACATACTTTATACTCCTAAAGAAAATGTTGAAGAAAACAAAGCCTTATTAGATTCGAGATTTTGCAGGGCTATCGAAATACCTGGAATAACGGTCATATATCACTTCTTCGCAGAGAGCAAGATGAAACACATGTTTATGCTCAGTAGGAACATCTGTATCCAGAGAAAATAAAAATAATAGTTTAGATGCTAAAGCAAAGCATAGATTGAGATATACTGATGTGTATACCTCATCAGAAGATGAAGCCCATGGCCATCCTTTCCTTGAGGATATAGATGAAACTACTACTACAACAGTATGAAGTCCTCGCGTCAGATACGTCCTGTTTGTGGCAAGCTCAGATAATGTGGAAGAGGGTACCTGGTGTTGTTGTGATCTACGATGGCATGGTATCCAGAATAGGTTGTAGAAGCTTCTTACTTAAGTTTACATAGCCTGAAGTGTTTCATTGATTAAAAAATTTAGGGCCAGCAATGATAACCATATTGGGTCAATTTGTTGGTTGTAATAAGATAAATCCAACGCAATGCTGTGGGTTAGCTTTGAACATCTTGGAAACAATTAACGTGTTAATTTGTACCTATAAAAATGAAGCCTTAAAAAATGATAAATGTTTTCTTATGCAGGGTTTTTCGAGAGACGAGATGAGAACTTCCGCTCCGTCAATTTTTAAATGCATAAAACTGGTACCGAAGTTTTCTTTATTGGCCAACAGAAGCTCGACATTCTGACTCTACAACCAAAGAACATTTTATTCAAAATTGAAGTGCCATCCACATACCCTGTCCCCCTCCAATAGACATTTTGGAATGTTTTGGAAAATACTGCCAATCTGATCAAAGAACTCTATGAAAATTTTAAATAGTTTTAGCAGTCAGATAAAACAAAAGAGTAGTTGTAAAAAAGCGTTTAAATAAAAAAATATTAAAATGTTTTTTTAATCACCCATTTAACTTAACATTTATTTACGTTTTATTTAGTTACCAACCAATAAAAACACATTATGGTATTGAAAATTTCCATTGTTAATGATCTAAATCACCAACGTTTGGTTACTCGTTCCATCAGTTACAAATCAAGTGTCCCATCCGTTACATTGAAACATGAGTTATTGCTCGAGATAACGTTTATTATAAAGATACAGAATAAGTATAAAACTGGAAACTAATCAAATTTGATGATTAGGTAGTAATCTTTCCTGTTGTGTTAAAGATATGGACAGGAACTGAATTACTCCCATAAAGGGAATCATCACTTGCTACACTTCCTAATTGGTTCCCATCCGTTACACATTTCTAACTCTTAAAATTAATAATTGTATTATTATATATATATATATATATATAGGGTCCCCATAAATTTTCATATAAGAATAACAAGGCATTTTTCTCAATTTATTATCAACAAAAGACACCTAAGCCATTTAATTTACTACTCATATCAGTACATAAAACGTTCTCAGAATTCAGTTTGTAAGTGTAATGAAACTGTCTTTTTAATTCTTCCTTTCTTAACATCATTAGTACTACAAAACCGCAAAAGCTGCGTGACCAAAAATCACCCAATGGTCAGCAATAGACATCTTGCCTCGTTCCTCACTCAACTCGCATCAAGTCACCAACCAAATGACCTTGCTTGCCTGGGGTCCTCTCCGGTAAAAAATCGGTAAAAACAATTTATTATCCGAAAAACACTTCACCAACAACTATAAGATAACAGCCTATATTATTTCATAGTAACAGTTTGAATCATGGTTTTCCACATTCTGACGTTTCGTACATTTTCCTTTATTCAAACATGATGGCATCATGTTTGCAGTACCACATGGCAGGGCCCCCTAGTAACAGTTACTAGGCCCTGCCCACATGGAACCATGGATCATATTATTAACAAATGTCCAAATAATTCTTGATCAACATTTCGATCCCGGAATTTTCGCTGAATTAATGTTGTCCCTTTCCTTCTCGGCGTAATTTATACACGAACAGAATCAAAATATTCGCGTGACGTAAAGCTAATGTTTACCATTCAACTGAGTAAAAGTTAAACATGGTAGTTACTAAACACCGATTTGAGGTGTAATCAAATTTACCAACGATTTCAGTTTATTTGTTTGAACAACACGTGCCAGTGATATAATGGCGATGCAATCGACGTTGTCACCTGACTACAGCAAATTTTAAAATTTCATCCCATCCCAGATTACACGTAAAAAAGAATAAAAGGTGTGGTCGCTAAATAAAATGGGTTTATCGCTAGCAATACAATATATAAGAAACGGGGATTTTGGTCAAATCGAGGTAACAATGTAAATGAAAGTTTCCCGTATGAACTTTGTTAAGCTCTATTATAATATTCTATAAAAATAAGGAACCTACGTATTCAAGACGAAGCCATTTTTCCTCACAGTTTCTTCTCTATCTAGTTCTCAGCATTTTCTTATAGGTTTGTATTCTACTTGTTGTTCTTGTCGCTAGCATATCATTGAAATTATAAGAGGAACAATCCCGAAGTGATTTAAGAAGTGATCTGCCCGTGCCTCTGTAGTGTAGGTCTCGGGCCTAGTAGTCCCAGTGGGTTTCTTCTAATGTCTAATGAAGGGTCGTTAACATAAAGGTCTAGGTCACAGGAGGTCCTTGCGGTCTACTTATCCCCAGTCCTCTTCAGGGCAGTGTCGGAAGCTGTTGGGAGAGCACCGCGCGCACCTATGCTCACCGCGGATCACTTCATCTCTTGCTGGCTTAGAGTTTTTTGAAGGAAACAGGATTTTTCCGGACATTTGCCTTCGTTTAGGTGAAACAAAAAAAGCAGTAACATTTCGCTTGCAATCTGATCTCTTCTTTCAGGTAAAATAACTAACCTAATACATAAATTTACAAAACGTAGGTTAAAATAAACAAATCATTACGAAAGCGTTGTGACTAACGCCCTAAGTCAGGAATCACAACCCCACCATGTTTGTGTGACAACTTTCACTAACCGCGAACCAAATTCTCTTTAATAAAAAACTATACACCAACACTAATCATTAAATCTTCACTACAGAATACAAATCATAAAATACGTCTGCAATTCGTCTACCAACCTCCTAAGACTGGGTTTTCATTGACAACTTGGAAGGATGTCCGCATATTTTAATCAGCCCCTCTCAGTCCCCAGCAGTTGGGGAACGGCCGTATCTCGAAAGTCATGGCGTTTACGACAAGCGCCAAATCGTCGAGCTTGGTGAAGTAGTGAGGGCTTTGCGCATGTCCCCAGTTGGAGTGGGCCGAACGCCTGCTCCCCTCGCCTTAAGCCGGTCCTCTAATTCTGGCAACGACCTTATGTTATGGCGCACGATGCCCACCCTTCTTCCCTGCTGTGCACTACCTCGTTGATAAGTCCCAATGTCTCGGGGTTCGTATTCACCCATAAAAGCGAGGTCGCCCTTCTTGAAGGCGACCCTCGTGCCTTAGGTGATGGTATGGGACTTCAGGGCGTCGATGAACTGGCCAGGCTATGTGGCTGCCTGGTTCAAGTAGCCAGAAATTAGCTCAATTCTTTTTAGCATCGTCCTTCCTTTGGAAATTATAGGTAACAATTCCCTATTCTCTCCTGACAAAAAATTTGGCCATCCGTACATCACATAGTTATGTATTTGTTTTATAATAGGAGCATTTTGGGTTTCAGCTTTTACATCTTCCAAAAGTTAAAGGTACTGAACTTTCAGCGATACAGTGTAAATCAGTACCTTTTCCACCTTGGGTTCATTGTTATTATTTACAACGTTTTTTGCGTGCTTAATGGTAAGCGTGAAAATGCTTCCTGCGTTACCATGCTTTTCTGACCTTACATACTGTACATCAAAATTGTATCCACTTAAAAATAATGCGTATCTTTGGTAAATCGGCTATGCTGCGAAAACAGGTAAACCCTTTTTCGGTCCCAAATATGCTAATTAAAGGTTTGTGTTCAGTACACCAAGTGAATTTTGCGCCATACAAATATTGATGAAATTTTCCTACTCCATATACTACTGCTAAAGCTTCCTTAACTATTTGTGAAATATTGACATTCTTCTGCTGGTGATAAAGTACGAGAGTGGTAATGCAATAGGTTTTCTCCATCGCCTTCAGGGGTTTATGATACTAAGTACGCAGCCCAGCCCTGTCGAGCTTGCGTCTACTGCTAGTTTTATTAACAGGCAAACTGTTGAATTATAATGCGCCAAAAACTGGTGCTTTAGGCCAAAACATCCTTGACATGCCTAAATGATTTGAGACATTTTTTCATCAAAATCAAAATGGCACGTCCCCTTTTTTAACAAGTTTTACAACGGACTCAAGATTGTGAACAAAGTTATTGAATAACGTTCCATAATTAATGTACCAAGCCAATAAAAACTTTGACTTGAGTGACATATTTATATACAGGTGCTTGATTTATAGCCTTTAATTTGTAGATTCAGAGGTATGCATCTCCCATCTTTATCGATACTAACACCCAAGATACTCGATTTGGTCTACAAAGAACGTATAACATTTTATCTTTTCTTTACAACGGTAAATCACTCAGGCGTTTACAAACCTCT
>NW_025778699.1:0-41114 GCF_021130785.1 Homalodisca vitripennis
ATAACAGTATGAGTAGAACGGGCGCCACTTTGGCCGTAACATGGGCTCTTATGGAGTTATTCTGGACCAATGAGAAAGCAGCAATGGCGGCTAGGCCACGCCCCCTGCCCCCCCCCCTCCCCCCTCCCACACCCCCCGCCCCTCTAGACCCCCTGCGACGACCCCCCAGCCAATGGGAGAGCAGCAAGCCCCCCACCTTACGAGAGCGATGGCGGACGAGCGATGGCGGACGGTGTCATGGCGGATGAACAAAAATTTGTGTCTCCGGCGGCCGGTATCCGAACCCGGACCCCTACGAATGCGAGACTGTCGCGCTGACCACTGGACCACGGAGACGAGTTGTGCGTGGCGGCGCGATATGGCTGTACGTGCGGCGCGGGGCGCCCGGCGATCAACGAGTCCAATAATAACTACACAGATGTGCATTCCAACGGCTCTTCTCCCTCTCTCGGTGACGGATGCAGGTGCACATTCCAACGACTCCAATAATAACTACACAGATGTGCATTCCACAGTAACCAACATGAAACATTAAATCATATTGCGTCAGCCTGGGAGCTACGTGAGCCACGTGCAGATCATTAGTCTTCAGTCCATACCGGTGAGTCAGCTATTTATAGGTGCTCAGGTTACCGAACATTACCGGAGCGCTATATAAATAGAGCGGCCGACCGATGGCCAGTCATTAACCGTGCTGCTCTTCACTGTGGTAAGCCTGCTTCTTACTTGTTCACTTAACACTATTCTGTCATTGTCATTGTGTATAGCTACATTGTACCATCTCAACGATAGCCGTTCATTTAAACAAATTTAAATAACATTGTCATATTTGTTTAACATAAACCTCAACTACATTTCTCAATAAGCCATATATCATGTCGGTAAATATGCTAGAGCCTGTATATTTAGTAAACACCAGTGAAACGTATGTCAAAAAGTTTAGACTTTACGGTATGAGGACAACGTTTAAATTCAACAGTCCTCCTGAAGGAATATCTGAACTGGATTGGATTAAGCGGGGTTCGGAGAAGTTGTAGAGCAAATGAAAGCTAAAGCTTCAGATACAGATTACCTAGGTTTCACTTTGAACAGTTTAAATTTCAAGAATAAAGATCCGGGATACGTAGCCTTTAGACCAGCTGATGAAGTTAACCTTGACGTGTTATGGAAATCTTTGGAGGTATTGTACAGAGTAACGCTGAATCTGTCACTTCTAGTGATACGTTTCAAGTGTCTTGTACGGTTGTCAATCTGCCCGTAGGTAGAGGTAGAAATAGGCCCGGTAAATACAATAGCTTCAGCGAAGAGTGCAAAGGACGAAAAGGTATCGTAGTCATTAAGAATAGCGATAATCTGTGTCTGCCCCGAGCTATAGTGGTAGCAAAAGCCTATGCCAAAAAAGATCCTCAACTTAAAGCAATAAGGCAGGACATGGCTAAGAGACAAACATTTAGAGCACAGAAACTAATGGCAAAGGCAAGAGTTAATATTTCAGAAGAGGGGGCTGGTATAGCTGAACTTGAAAAGTTTTCAAGACCACTTGAAGAAATATAACATAACAGTATTCAGCTATAATGCAAAAGGGCGGGACGTATACTTCAGTGGTAACAATACGGAAGCCTCATACAAAATAAACTTGTTGTTTCACAAAGGTCACTTCAACGTGATAACTAATTTGACAGCAGCTTTCGCTTGCCATTTTATTGTGAAGCTTGTCATGTGCCGTATGACCACAGAGGTGATCACCGATGTTCTAATGTCTGCTCTGCTTGTAGCACAATCTCACCTCCCTGCAAGCTCGAGCATTCAGGAATAACTTGCCCTGAGTGTAATCGTCACTTTAAAAACCAGCGCTGCTTTGCTGCTCACCAAGGTGATCTCTGCAAAAACGTACAGAAGTGTCTCGACTGTGAGAAAAACATATACAAGAAACATAGAAAAACACAACATGAATGCGGTGAAGTATATTGTAGCACTTGCGCAGAATTTAAACCCGCTAATCATCAATGTTACATGCGCCAAAACAAAGTACCCACTAAGAATGATAACTTTCTGTACATATTCTTTGACCTGGAGACTCGTCAGGACGAATGTTTAGAGAACGAGCCTGACATCAAGGTTCACAAAGCTAACTTGTGCGTCTCAGAACAGTTCTGTAGCCAATGTATAAATAATAACGAGTTTTGTGAAAACTGCCTCCAACGCAGAAAAATCTTTCAGGAAGACCCAATATCCAGTTTTATGAACTATGTAATGGAAATTCGCAAACCATACAAAGACGTGTGCGTCATAGCTCATAAACGGACAAGGATTCGACTTCCAATTCATCTTGAGATATATTCTGGAAGAGACCAAATTCACACCGGAAGTCATTACTCGTGGGACAAAAGTAATTTTGCTGGAGTTTGACAACGTACGTTTCATTGACTCTCTCAACTACTTTCCCATGTCACTGTCCGCTCTTCCTAAAGCCTTTGATCTTGGTCCCGAAATGAAGAAAGGCTACTTCCCTCATCTGTTCAACACGATCGCAAACCAAAACTACGTGGGACCGATACCAGCAAAAGTATTCTATTGCCCAGAGTCAATGTTTGAAAAGAACTACAAAGACTTCGAGAAATGGCACAATGAACAGGTATGCAATAACTATGTGTTTGACTTTCAGAAGAATTGATAGAATATTGCATCTCTGACGTTGACATACTGGCAAAGGCGTGTATTAAATTTAGATCCCTATTTTTAGCCGAATGCAATGTCGACCCGTTTCTGGAAGCTGTCACCATAGCTAGCGCATGTAACCTAGCGTTTAGACGTAATTTCTTAAAGCCTGAAACAATCGGAATATTGCCAAAGAAAGGATACAGATTAGTGGACAATCATTCTGGCATTTCTTTACAATGGTTGACGTGGGAAGAAGAGCGGCGAGGTGTTAGAATACAGCACGCAGGAAGAGAGCGAGAGGTCAACATTGAGGGAATGAAGGTGGATGGATTTGATGGAGACAGAATATATGAATTTCAAGGTTGTTTACTATCACGGATGTCCCAACATGTTTCCCGTACAAAAGAGGTGAACCGTTTGAAAGAAGATCCTTCTGACACCCCTCGAACTCAGATACGAGAGGGACAAGATCCAAAAACGAGAAGCTGTCACGTACACCTTATGAGGTGGAAGAGATGTGGCAGTGTGACTTTAATAAACAAAAATCAGAAAAGGAGCTAACATATTTGGAAAACCATCCCCGTGTTGGAACACCTTACCGCTCAATCCACGAGAACCAAATTTTTTTTTCGGAGGAAGACCCGGAAAATGCCATGACGTATTACAAGTGTACGGAAGATGAGACAATCACAGTATGTGGACGTATGCTTCACTATATAATCCGTACGTTTGTAACACACGGTAAATATCATCCGATATCCCATCCTACCATCTATATTGGAGTGACAAAGAGTGCATGCAAGAGAGAGGGGAAAGCAGGTTTGAGGGCTTGCTAAAGTGCAAAAGGCTACCTCCAAAAAGATCTTTATCATCCAGTGCTTCCAGCTAAGAATGAAATGACAAATTAATGTTTGTACTGTGAAGATGTCTGTGGCGAAGAGCTCAACAACGATGACTGTCAACACAGTGACGAGGAAAGGGCGTTGATTTGCACATGGACGATGGATGAAGTGACGGAAGGCAGTTGAAAAAGGCTATAGAGTTGTTGAAATGTACGAGCTGTGGGAGTACAACGAAAGCCCACTTTCGAAACGGGCGGATTGATTACCGACTATAAACGACAAAATATCTAAAGATAAAACAAGAGGCGTCAGGCTATCCATCATGGTGATCAGACAGACGAAGAAAAGGAAAAATATGTGCTGGATTATTACGAACCACGAGGGAGTAAAGCTTGATCCGACAAATAAAGGAGAAAAACGAAGGCGCTCCGCTCTCTAGCAAAGTTAAATGCTTAACTCGTTCTGGGGTAAGTTTTGGGCAGAGAGAAAACCAGACAAAAACGACTCATCCACCAGAGACCCTGAGGCCAGTTTAAGCTGTGTATGGATTCTAGCGTTGCCGTAAACAGAATACAGGAAACAACGATGACGTGTCTTCTAGAGACCCTGAGGAAACTGTTTAAAGCTGTGTATGGATTCTAGCGATGCCGAAACAGAATACAGGAAAAACAACGATGACGTTGTCCTGGTATAGCTGGCAACATTTAGAAGAAGTGGGCGAGGTCATTAGCCACAGTAAACGTTGTCCTAGCTGTCCTACACAACAAGTTCAAGCCCGTTTAAAGCTTTAATGTGATCATCTGGAGGCACTGGGTAAACAAAGTATTGTACTACGATACAGACAGTGGTTGTGTACGTATACAAAAAATGGCTTTGTACAGAGTTAAAATACCGGCGACTACCTAGGGCAGATGACAGACGAAGCTGGCTAAAGACTACGGTCCCCGATCTCATAGATTGTAGAATTATGTTTCCGGTGGTCCAAAGACGTATGCTTATCCGCGTTTTTTTCCACAAACAAAAACGATTTTGTATCTGTCTGCAAAATCAAGGGTCACACTCTTAACCAAAAGAACCTTCAAAAAAATCTAGAATTTTTTGAAAAACTTAAAGAAATGGTTACTTAGTGATACCTGGGTAACACTCGATATTGAAGAAAACAGATATTAGGAGAACTAATGTCCAGGCAAATAGTTACTGTCAAAGAGACAAAGGTTTTCAAAATTACAGGTCCAAAACGCAGACGCGAAGGTGAGTATGGAACCCTGCCTTATGGTTATTGTAAAATGTCAAAAACCAGTTAGATGGTACCTTATGCTGACAATACAGAATTATGTTAACAAGTAATGAGTCTATTGTCACAGTCGAATTGAGTTTGGAGCGAAAATGAGAAAATAATGAATTAAATTTTACCTCTGTACTGTATTCCCTTTAGTCGTACTCCATCCACCATCACCACGACACCGGAAATATTCTGGTTCTTCATCTTCCTCACCCGAATATCCTGATTGCGAATTCCGCAAAAAACTACTAATCACTAGCACTGGAGACCACGGATGACGCAGAGGATGATCGTGATAGTGGTATTATTAAAAACGTATCAACGAGAAACGAGTATATGGTGATACGCACCAAGAATAATTGGTAGCACTCTGCACGGAGCCGAACTCAGTACTGAGAGCGGGATACGTGGCAGAACGGCGCCTCTACTAGCACATGTGGTCAACACATGTTGTGACGCACTTCCTGCGCTGTTGTATTCGCGGTTCCAGAGCCGGGGTGACGAGGAGGTTGTCTAAACACCGTAGAAACAAAACTTTTCCTTCGGTCGTTACGAGGTGTGACCATGTAAGGTGCGAGGACTCACGCATGTAGATGGGTGAAACCTTCACTGGACGGGCACCTCTAGCGTCCACCACCCTGTTAAAGCGCTCGGAAACCCGTGTTTACGTCAGCAGGTGTATAATGATATGAAGTATGCAATAAGGCTAATTTCAGCCACTAATCCGATTTATGCCTCTGCAGACTCTAGATTATATAAACTCTTTCCACAATCCTACCACCACTACTAAAGGGAATATAGTATCATACTCTCGGTCTTTATCGCTGCTCGAGAGAATACCCTTGTTCAACGGACAAGGAAGGGAGGTGGGAACTCGTTGTCCCATCACAGCATACAGGTTGGTTGGGGCTGTATGGGTATTCCGGTCGGCGTGTTGACAGTCGATCAGAGTGTTGACAACCATCGGTAATGCCAGGGGGATAACGGAGGCATGAACTAGCGTCTTTTGGAGCATGCCACGGTCTACAGCGGTGGAGGGGCTGTAGAATTTAGGGGGTTAAATATAAAAGATTACTTAGATATTCATCTTTTGCGTAAGGACAAGCGTCAAGCAATAGCTAACGAGCTACACAGAACCGGCTCCGTCGCAATTTCAAGAGGCGTGGCGTCACCTTGAAAGGTAAAGACGATTTGTACCAAGCGGATCTTGTAGAGATGCTACCGTACGCTGGTGAAAACAAAGGTAGGGAAATACATCCCTTCGATGATAAATTGCTTAACAAAGTTTGCTTTTGCTGTACCGCTAAAGAGTAAAACGGATTAGAGGTAGCGAGAGCGTTAGAACCAATTTTGAAGAAGCATAAGATAAAAGAACTTTAGACCGATCAGGGTAAAGAATGGTTCAACATTCATGTTAACAAACTGATGACGGCGTACGAAATAAATCACTATAACACTTACTCAGAGTTAAAGCAAGTATAGTAGAAACGGCTCAATCGGACGCTAAAAGAAAAAATGTGGAAAACTGTTTTACTGCTAGAGGTAATTACGAGTGGCTCTCCATGTTACCGAGAATGGGTTAAAAGGAGTACAACGCGTCCGTTCACAGGAGCATCGGTATGAAACGAAGGATGTGAGGGAAAAAACACGTAAAGCTTATTCTGACGCGTATCGAAAAATCGAGAAGAAATAAAGGGAAAAAACAGATCGAGTCAAAGTTCAACGTGAACGATAAAGTAAGAATTAGCAAGTACAAGCGTGTTTTTAAAAAAGGTTACAGCCGAACTGGACGAATGAAATATTCACAGTGTTCGCCGTAAAAACCGAGCAATCCAAAGACATACATTCTGATGGACTCTAGCGGGACTGTGTTAAAAGGTGGTTTTTACAAAGAGGAACTAGCCAAAGCAAAAACTGGTGACGTTTATCTAATTGAAAAAGTATTAAAAAGAAAAAAAGATAAAGTACTTGTTAGATGGACAGGTTTCGATTAAAACAAGTGATACGTGGATAGACAAGAAGCATATTACTGAGGATTTTAATGTTCCGTCCAAGAGAGAGAGAGAGAGAGAGAGAGCGACTGCTGGGGGAAAAGCTATATTTAAACATAGATATTTACGATGCGCAGTCAGTAACAGCTGGAATGCGTGTCGTGAAGCAGTCTCTGGAGCTACCCTTTGTCTAATTTTGACCGGTATGTGGGTGGAGGGGGAGATTTGGAAAAAAGCAAGCACGGTCTTCTCCTACCAAACTCTATACGCTGTATTATTGCAGGGCCTTCTAATTGCGGTTAAAACCAACGTGCTGTTCAACCTCTTGTTTGATCCAAACGGCCTTGTTTACGAGAACGTGTACGTTTTTTCTAAATCACTTTATCAACCCAAATACCAATTTCTTGCAAAGGTATTGCCTAAAGAGATTGGTTACTTTCCTTCAGATGACAATAACACCGTTATAAGTCCTAGCGAAGCCAAACCGCATTCCATTATGGTTTTCGACGACATAGCGTGTGAAAAGCATGACAACATCCGCGCTTATTTCACTATGGGCCGTCACAACAATATCGATGTTTTCTATCTTGGCCAAACGTACAGCAGATCCCCAAACAACTGATACGAGACAATGCAAATTTTTTTAATACTCTTTAAACAGGATGACATGAATCTTAAACACGTGTACGCTGATCACATCAATACAGAATGCCGTATGACTTTTGAAAAAACTATGCACTCTAGCGTGGAATGACAAGCATGGATTTCTTGTCATAGACAAGGATCGCGACCTTTTATAAGGGCAGATACCGCGTTGGGGTTGACACTTTCCTTGAGTCACTATGAGTACGCGGATCTATTACTACAACGACGTTAGAAGGTATGCAGATGCCGGTTGCGGTGGTATCAAGGACTTACAAAGGTAAGCTCTAATCTTTGCACGTGGTATTACGCAGATAAGAAAAGGTTTTGCGGTAACTATTGCAGTAGACGTGGTGCACACGGTCATGTATAATAGACTTTGTTGGCGTCATAGAAGACCAGGTTGCTACAGCAGGAGCTTACCGCCAATAGTGCTGTTGATGATTTCATCTAGCCAGCGTATATACAAACAGAGATAGGTGGATAGCGTTTATAGCCGAGTGTCAGGAGAAGAATTGTACCTATTGAATTGGTAATTTACCATGAGGACATGCTAAACGGTACGGTGCGTGAACCCAAAGAAACCTACTGTCTCGGTTTAGACCGGTTCCCCGACCTCTTTGGCAAGCCGATATTGAAACTCAGTAACAGTCACGGTAGTTTGAACTTTACTCAGATATACTTAAGGATGTTTGAAGTATGCTTGTGATATACCTTATCCACTAAGTGTATAGTGTTGAAATGAGGCGCAGTATACCAGTTAGATCCCCCGTTACACTCTATAGACGTGCACTGCGGTCGCGGTGGTTACTTAAACATAAGTTACAATGTAAGTTACGGCCCAATGCCTAGTATGTAATGGGAAGGCGGGGTAAACCGTTTGCTGCAGTGAACAACATATGTCAAGGACTGTACACAGCAGATTTCTTGAAAACTTGCATTACCCACAGTACCACTGCAGTGCGAAAAATTTGGCATCTCTTTGGTAACGAAAACCGGTGAGATATAAAATAACGCAACCAAACTGTTTAGAAAGCTGGGCATGAATTTACCGGCGCAAACTCGGATGAGTTTTTCTTCTAAACTCATATCTGTTGCACAACACTAAACGTTGAATCGACCTATTCAACGTTTGAAGGAATATATGGAACAGAAACAGTGTCAAACGATCAGTATACGGTCGCTGAGATCCCCTCAGTGGCGGCACGGTATTTAAAAGGAACATTTATTTTTTAGAGATATGACGCTACGAGAAACGCATACCCAGATTCAATCCTGAGACAGACAGATATTACTACGGCCTACCATTGACCTCTGGTGTTTCACTTAAAGAAGTGATTCGTTACATTAGAAAACACAAGAAGCGGGCATTGTTTTTTAGACAAGTAGAACTGCCATGAAGAGGGTAAGGTTTGACGATAGAGTGGAGGTAAGGCTAGTTTCGCGGTATGACGAGTGCAGATTATTCGATACTTCTCATTTTTCGAACAGATGAGGAAATCCTATATAAAATAAACAGATAGCAGGCTGTGGGTTCAGTGTCAATCATGGCGCGAAACAAGAAGCAGCTTATGACGGAGATATCAAAATTAAAGAAAGCTATAAAACAAAAGTATAATCGGTTTAAGCGGGGTGGAATTGGAGTCCGAGGAGATGTTTGAAAAGCAATACCAGCCGTTGGATCAAGGAATTGCGTGACACCAAGGAGACCCGCATTTTACACACCGATGTCAAGAAGGAAATCAAGAAAGAGGAAGATGATGCAGATGATGAACGATGATGAAAACTCAGAGTTTCTACCAAATGTATTTTCTTCGCCTAATTCTTCCCCATTTAAAACCATCGGTCTCCACTAGACTTGATTCTGGAGCAGAAGAGTGTTTGAGACAGACGACCAAGGTGATTGGTGGAAAACCACGAAATTACAAAAATGCTCTCAACACCTAGGGTCTACAGACGGCGTCCCCAATATATCGCCGACAGCTTTGCTCATCCGTTGACCAGAAAGTACAATGCAAGAGCTTATGAAGGATTTGGGTGGGCGTTCATCTAAAAATTGACCATCTTTACGGTCCTCGTTACGAAAAAAATACTTTAATGGTTGGCAATAAGGAATTGCAGTTTGATGAGGACGGTAGTATTCGAATAGATGATGTGGCGTATAAGCCACAAGAGGTCTGTACGAGTTGATTTTCAAACGAATACCGGATGATGAAATCTACAATGACGAAGACCAAAATCGCTTACAAAGATTATACTGAAGAAAACTAGCGCTCATAAAAGAAACTATAACCCAAATGGAGTTATCAATCGCAACACGTCGCTCAAGTATAAGTATGTAATTTCAGACTTATTTCCAAAAGTAGTTAAGGGTTCTGGAGCTGACGGAAAGCTCATAGGTGACTAAAATCACTATCAGATCCCGATACGGTTTACTGGAACGATCCAAATGAGTTTGGCGACCGTCTTAGGCTGTTGGTGGCAATCCGCTGAAGCTGGAAACACGAACCACAAGAACGAGATTATAAATATCATGAAGAATTGGAAAGAATCAAAGACTTATCAGGTGATGGTAACGCGAGATTCAGATCATTGATGAGATGACCGTCAATAAGTTTTGGTCAGAGGGCATCAATCTCTGAAGAAGCTAAGACATCCAGAGAGTTATGAATACTGTAAACAATAAAGCTAAAGTAAGATGTAAGATGACCTGTACTCTCAAATTGCAAATCCTTTCAGAATCAAGCGCTTATTCAAGAAGGATCAAATAAACAGCTTACAAAATACAAGATGAAGAAGCTTTAAGGACGTCTAGCAGTTCAACTATTTCACTGGATCAACAAGATACACACTTACCGTCACCTCCAGCTCGCTTCCACACCGTCTTAGATGCTGTTGTAAAACTCATATATTGGACTGGGATAAGATATTTATAAAGAGCAATGTACAGGAGGAGTCTTCAATCACTTGTTAAAATGAGTGGTGGACAAGTTTGGACGGAGCTTTCAAAGCGTACAAAGGCTAAACAAGGTCCGAAAGGGCGAGGGATTCAATGTGACTGCCGAAAGGTGACTATGACGTGCAGAGAAAACGTCTGAGAAATGCTTGGGAACCCTGAAGATGAACTAGACGCTGTTAATCTTACAGACGTTGATTCAGTAAGTTAGAGAGATCTACAGACCGAAATGATTACTTTAACCGACATAGTTAAACAGCTTGAAAAGATTCGCAAGAAAATTCTATGAAAGCTTTTTGCGGTTCAATTGTTCCTTTGGCATCAATAGAGTACACAGTACCGTAGCTGTTGGTAGGTTTCAAGCACACTTTAAACGTTTGATGCACGATACATTTATCGGAATGGGATAAGATATTTATTAAAGAGGTAAAGTTCGTGACTCGCAATCACTTGCACAATGAGTGTTGACAAAGTTGGACGGCGATCCAGGCAGTTTGGAAAAGGCGGGTTAAGGGGACCGAAAAGGGATGGATTCAAGCTGACGGCCGAAGGTGACTACGACATTAACGGGAAGCGTCAAAGACATGTAAAAAGTCCAGAAGATGATCTCGACGCCCGTAAATCTACAAACGCATGACCAGTATATCGGTGATAATCGGGAAAGATGGGAATTGACTGTCGGGAAACAGAGATTTGATGGCAATATTAGTAAAGCTACAAGGACCATACGATGCTCTAACCACTCGCTCAACCTGGACACCCGAACACATACCGTCAAAAGATTTAAAGGATAAATCTTACAAGTTTCCAGCGCTTTAGGTTACATCAAATTGGGGAGCTTAAACAAAACGATGACGCGTTAAACACGCGGTTTACTTTCCAAAATAACACTATCAAAAAAAGGACAGGATGGTTGGGGGCTTGGAAACCAAAAGGCCTAAAGCTTGGTGGCCGATCCTGTCGAGCTTCGTTGACGCTTTGGACGCTCAACTATTTCAATCGCAAATCACATGTTACAAAGATAGCAAGACGGTTGGGAGTTTGCAAACAAAAAGTTAGGGTTAGTTGCAGACCATACCGAAATGCAGGATGCGCTGTGACATTGAACTATCTCGGTCGTGTCTTAAGGAAAGTGTTTTTACAGTTTCTATATTAAGTCTCGCTCCTCCTGAGTGATAGTGTTAGATCGGTCGCTTCTCTATAAGGGGACCAGTGGATTCGTTCTTCAAACGTTGTTGGAGCCGTTTTTCTTAAACGGCCAAAACGGAAATAATGAGGATCGTGAAGGACTAATTATATAAACTGTGATTTGCAAGCCATACACTGCAGTCTGGTTTTTGGCCACGGGCGCGGGGATAAAATGGCAAAGCGCAAAGGGTCGTACCGTCAGACGAAAGCGAACCATCGGAGGAGCAGGAGGTATATTATCTCTAGTTGTTTAATTAACAAGGTGAATGACCTTCTACCTTTTTGAAGCACACATCCCGGCTATTCTTTTCTGCGGACCTGGCCAACATTTTTGAAAAAAAGAATCGCTTGGGGTGAGAAGGGGCGTGAATTTATTGGATGAAGCCTGCCGTATTCACGATATAGCTTACGATAAATACGTGACTCGGAGCATCGCACAAACAAGCAGACAAAGAGTTGGCACAAGCGGGCTTTGGGATAGAGTAAAAGCGTCAGAGCGGCGACTTATAGGTGAAAGAGCAGCTGCTTCTAGCGGTAAACTGGTGCGATGAAAGCTAAAACGGCTTTCGGTGGTGGATGGTGGTGGGAAGAGACGAAGGAAAAGTGTTTAAGAAGTAAGACAGGAAAGACGAAAGGTAGGGGCCTTTACCTAAAACCTTATCCAAAGAGGGGAGCTGTTGTTAGAAAGAAGAAGAGGAGTGTTGTTGTAAAAAAAAATTCTCCCCCGATCCCGATAAGACCAGGTTGACAAATTTTGAGTTGATACACTAACGCTAAACAACTAAGCATTCCGAATTTTGAGAGGGGTGTTTATGCGTGGACGTTACTTCAAACAGGGCCCAGAAAATACGAGTCAGCTATAGTTAATCTGGACTTCAAGTTACGGTGACGGTACTCATTGGGTTTGCTACAGAACAACGCCGGCATAATGTGAGCTATTTTGGCAGTTTCGGAAATCTTCGCCCTCCTTGGGAACATCATTATACTATTTTCGGACCACACCGCTGACATACCAGTATATTTATCAAAGTCGTCAAACCGGGCGGTTTTGATTCAGTTGTATGTGGACATCTGTGCTTAGAAGTTTCTATACAGCGGAAAAGAATGTTTTGGCCCCCTGAGCGGGAAAAGGTTCAAGAATAACTTGTGACGTATTTCCTCCATACGACACCAGTGATGGCGGAGTACGTAATTGGATTGAAAAGAAAATTCTGAGCACGTTCAATTCTATTACCAATATTGAAAAAGAATGTTAAAACGATAAATTTTATTACGGAAAAACCATGATGGAAGTTATTACGTTTGAGGAAGGTTTTCTTACGAAGTAGGAAAGATATTTGCGAATTATATACAGGGGAGGACTAACGGAGGGCGACGTCAAAGTACGCTTGTCCATGCATCCATTTACAATACTCTTAAGACCGAGATTAAAAGCAACGTGCAGATTGATTTCAGCAAGAAAGGCACAAATTGCATCGATAATTGGGCTTCAGCAAAAAGGTGCTGCAAGCTAATTAAGTACACACTTCAGGACATGCCTGTGAATATTCTACAAGGTGAACAGCTTAAGGGTTTGAGTGCAACGTTGTTCGCGGCTCGTTTGATAACGGCGTTAGAGAGGCACGTTATTTACTCGAGTTCTTTCCACAAGTAAGAGCCGGGGTATAAAAAATAGTCGAGGACACCTCGGTACTGTGTATTTATTTAACGCTCAAACGTTCAGAAGGGTTGCACAACCATAAACTGTCGACCCAGCTTAAAGATCAAGACAACAATCCTGTGAATCTCTGAGGTGAAACGTTATCTTTGAGGTTGCATATAAAAGAAAGTTGGGTGCTCATGGGTCTAGTATGTAAGGAGGAGTGATGAACCATAATTCAGGTCATTAGGACCGTCGCGCCTGATAGTGGTAAAACTTCTTCTAACGCACAAATTTCTTGCGCTCTCTTGGCCTTTAAAGTTAACACCGGCGCAATTCGTGAAAATGCTCGATAGTAGAGAGTCCCGGTTGAGTACAATGAAATCATTACCGGACTGGAATATCACACAAATAATCCGTAATGCTTCAAACACGTTTATTAATAACGATGAAAATACGGGATACCCAATCAGTTATCAGGATTTAATATCTGCTCCTTTTGAAAGCACACTACACGTTTGTGGGCGTACAGTAAGCGGTAAGAAAAGCTGACCGGTACCAACAGATGCTAGAGTGTCTCCTGGTTAACAACGCGATTTGCTTTTTCTCTTTGATGATATCCGATACGAGATTGGCGGTGTGGAAATTGATCGCACAAAGAATGTAGGTTATAGACAGTTCGTTAAAAAATATATTATCAGCTCGTGCGGAAGACGAAAATAATCTGGAAAATGGATGCTGGTTCGGCCCCGGTGGAAAGAAAGAAATGAACAAATTTCGCATTTTCATGTGCCTTTAAGGGTTGTTGTTGGGATTCGCAGAGGATTACAAGCGGAATATTGTGAATGTAAATCAAGAGTTGATAGTGCTGCGGTCGGCGACAGATGCCATCGCTACTATTAGCAGATTGTCGCAGCGACCCACACGTTTGAAGATCGACCTATCTGTACTGGCGGGTGCCTCACCATCTCTGTACACCCGACTATGTTTCGTGCTTAAAATCCTACGTCTAGTTGAAAAAGGATACTCCAATTACAATATACCGTTTAGATCGGGGGAGTTGCACGAATTACCCTGTACTGCCGCAAACTGAACGTCTATCATGGACTATAATAAACTTATCTTCTCAATTGGAGAAACCACGATTACGTGATTGGTAGCTTTCCAGACAGAAAGGAAAAAAACAACAAAATTAAAGAAAGACAAGTCATGTTTTGACAGTTGTAAGTTATCGAAAATCCTGCCTGTATTTAAATACCACAATCATTCCCTTATGACAAACATTTCTCGGAGACACCGCTATATTCTATGAAATGTTTTGTAAGATTTCAAAAAACTCATATTATGGCGATTTAGGCGGGTCGTCGGTGGCCTGACGTCAGTCTGGCACACGTTTAAAAATAACAACACCTCTGTATGTGATTGATTGTTCACGCCAAAATGATTCGGTAAAGTCTGGGACATGTCGATGTGCGGCTACGAATTTGAGGCTACGGAAGCGTTCAAGGCCAACAAACAGCTCTACTGATCTACTGCGTCATGACATCGTATTTCGTTTACATCAATGCTCAAAGCGGCACGGTAAAGAAGATGATGTAACGTGAATAAAACACGATGCAATTGACAGAATCTTTCAGTTTTCAAAATTGGACGCCACGATGGAAGGTTCACGGAAGATAAATATTGTCCTTGATTTGGTCGGTTGAATCCGTAGACTTAATCCGCTAATCACCAGTTAACAACAATGAAACGGAACGAGTGATGGCTACATGCATTATTGCGAATGTGCGTATACCGCACCGGATTGTCATGATGTACCAGACACTTGTGGTATGTGTAATGATTGACAGGCCGGAAAGATGAAATATTCAGACTGTTAAATGAAATTTACGATAACAATGTGCAAAAACGACGACGACGATGTCAATAGTAGATGATAGTGACTATGCGATATCCTCTATGGAAGAAGGGGCAGGAGGAGGGAGGAGGAGGAGGTATGTAATTGTATAAGCCTGTGGACTTAATACGTCAGGTACTTAATGGTTTGCTCAAGGTGTCAGAGTCATTCGTGATCATGGGAGCGAAAGACGTGAAAGACATACTCTCCGGCTTACAGTCGCTGATGCTGGTTGTTCAAGGAGGAGGAGGAGGGACCAGCCTGGTGAGTCAACCAATGGAAATAGACAAGGTTAAAATCAGTCCGTCGTAAAATAAAAGCTCAAAACGAAAATCTCCCGAATCTAGTTGTTACCGGTGTGTTTCTTAAAAGTCTCTTTACTTTTTGAATCCTGATTGTTCCAAATACTTGATTGTAGGATTGTTTGTTGATCACGACAATGGTTGGTGTCGGTATCTTGATGAAAGGTTATTAAAATGGGGAACGTTTGCGTTTTGGAAACCTGAAAATGTTCAACATTCTTCTGTGGGTGCGCGAACCAAATCCACCGGAACTCTTGGAATCGACAGGCGTGCATAGATTCAGTAGTTCTAAAAGCGAAAGTGGAGAGAATATGGTGGTACGTAAGAGTATGTGGTCAGCAGTACGTTGTTACTGTACGACGGAAAGAATACATTAACTTGGTCCGTAGACGAGTGGTCTCAGTTCACACAACTGTCCTGACCGATGCGTAAACACGTCAAAAGCAACGAGTTGTTTTTTACGGAGGTATCTATTGAGTTCTTACGTCGGTGATGTGTGTTAGCATTGCTAACAACGGAAGTCCGGAACCGAGGGTTACGTTGATCCGCCTGAGGCTTTACCACTCGTCACCTTTGCGACAGATCTTCTTTGATGACGTACAGTGGCTACAAACGTTGGCCACATTTCCAGCGGGCGCATTGAATGTGGCAGTAGTTGAATTTCAAGGCTTTCTAGGTAACAAAAAACCGTTTATTATCAAAGAGTGTTTCCATTGTTGGCTAATTCATTTTCTAATGTCAAACTTGTTTTCAAACCTCCGTTTGCTAGGGGAGAGATTAAACAAGAAAATGCGTACAACAGCTCTGTGTGCTTAGAGATGAACTACCACAGATTCTTGTGGGAAGATGGCGATTTTCCCTTACAGGTGGAAGTGTCATTCGCAACCTGTGCAAAGGCCGTTTACACTTAATTTATACTCCGTGGTCATGAGGAAAGCGATATTTTTAAGTCGGTTTCACTCTAACGTTTGTGTGCTAGACAACACCGGGCATGTTATGACAGTAGTACATTATGCAGTTGTTAAGGATCGCATTCGGTTTTTCCTGCTCCCCTAACCGCAACACAGCGGCCGTGATGATGATGTACGGTGTGCAATGCACGCTGCTAGATGTCGTTTTGAAATTCTTGAATAAACAGACTCACCAGTCCACTTAGTAGTCGATTCTGATTCACGGTTCACTGTTGAGATTACAATCGTGTTCAAGCATGGCGAGTACAGCTGCTGCTGCTAACCGCTGCTGTATGGACCTCATTTTCTCGAGAGCCCAAAGTGCCTGTCGGTGTAGCGTGTGCTCACTGATGCGCGTTTCATTTTTGAAATTTAGTTCGCTTTTCTGAATTTTGGGAAAGCTTTAATCGGCAAATTATTACTTTTCGTTTGAACATGTTGAGAAATATTTCAGCATAAAGTAATTTGGACCACGAGTTTTTTGGAAAAAAATGCTCCGCCTTCCTGGAATTCATTGTAGGCCGTGAAATGATGCCGAACTTGACACTTAACTGCTGGGGTAGTAATATGTCCGTCACCAACCAGGTTCTATCGGAGCAGTTTATACACGATATTGCTGAACAGCTGGACTGGGATTACATACTTATTGTACCAAAAAACCGGTTAGTGGAAAGTTTCTTTCAGGACCATTGTAATTATTATAGTGATGAAGCGTAATGTGTTCCGTAGAAAAAACTACCGTTTACGATATTAGACCACATTGATAAGGGCTTCACCGAGTAAAGTGATGTCAACATCCGATTCTTCCTGCTTGTGTTTCTCGGAGTCACATTGAAAGGGGCCTCTATGAGTTAAAGTGACTTGTAGGAATCTTGCTTGAGATGGAAAATCTACGGTCATCCTCTGAAGTAGTTACAACGAGTCACATGAAAAGGCTTCTCCCCAAAGTAAAGTGGCTGGTTATGAACCGGACTGAGTGATTGCTTCAGCTTCAACCTGGATGAAGGACAAGTCATATTGAAAAGGCTCTTTCACAAGTAAGGTGACTTGTCGCGTCCACCTAGGTTAGTATAATATAGATTAGTACAAAATGTCCTTTCTCGGAAGGAGGAGGAGGTGTTTCGGCATTGAGTTGAGAACTACACCTGGGAAAAAAGTCTTTGCCGAGAGCTAAGGAGTATTTGGGGGCATTAAGGGTTTGAAATCTTCATAAGCTCACGTGGCAGGCAGAAAAAAACACGTTGCAAAAATATAAAAAGTTTTTGCGGAGTACTTGACAGTGTCGACGGAAAGGATTCGGCATTTAGTTGAGAACTTTAACGGACCTCGCTAAACGGTTCTCGCATAGGACACCAAAAAAAAAAAAGTTTACTTTTTCGGACCGGTGGCAAATTTGTTAGGGAGTGGCCAATCACGACAGAGTGGGCGATGGTTTGGGGCCCACTCGCAAAGAGAGGTGACAACGGAGAGGTTCGGCATTGAGGAGAAACTGAACGTGTTCAGGTGTTCTTTGTTAAAGTGAGATTAGGCCTTCTGGGGGAAAACTCACTATAATAAAAAACGCGCCGAAGTCCCCTACGGCCTGGCTCAAAGCCTTACCGTGGTGATGGAAACGTGGGGGGTTTTCAACTACGCTGCATTCCCTGTCTATATTCAGCTTGGCAGTTGCCAGACCACAGCCCGGGGACTACCCTCCACTGTTTCATTCCAAGGTATATCTACTACCTGTGGCGAGCTGCATCGTCACCGTCAACTCTTCGTCTCGTGTCGCGCTCTCAAAATTACAGGTAAGTGCTACACTACACATTTAACATGTTTTCTTTAAGATATTCGACTGGCGCTTCTAAAATTTTGCGGTTGTGTTGCTCTCGCATAGGGTTTATTCTCAATCCGCTAGCCAAAGTTAACGTTTTACGATGAACTCGGTTTGTTAGATTATTCCCCCGCTATACAGATTGTCCCGGGTTTTTCCCTTTACACGATTGAAAAATGGGAAACTTTCTACCAAGCTTTCGTCCCAGGAGAAGCAATGGTGAACCCCACACCAAGATGGCGATAAAAGAGTTGACACGGAAAGCTTGGCTACAGGAATTCCTGGGAGGCAAAGGGAAAAGGGTGGACACTAAATTTGACCGGAAGGGGCAGTGATGTTATACTCGTAGAAGTGGAACCAGCACCAAAACAGCCGTCACATTTCTACCGGTTGAGATGTGAAAAGGGACTTTAGATGACAGTGATCTACAAAGAAATGACGTCGTCTAAAAGGTAAATAAAAGTTTGATGTAGGGTGTTAACGGACTTTTGGGGATAGATGTTAAGATTTTTGGGAAATGTATGTAATCAGAACGCTTTTATAAACGTAGTACGGACGTAAAATCCGTGTGTTATTTCTTGCAACGACCCCGCGCATCCCGGCCCCTTTATTTTAGAGAGTGCATCTATGCAGGAGATTGTACCGTCACATGTGGTGACCACATGCAGGTTGCTGGTGGTTTCTAATTTGTGGGGTCTTCTCACTCAGTACTGTGTTCGCGCCGACCCGGTTAAGATGATATCAGTAATTAAAATTGCTGCTTATTCTTTGTATTTACGTGTTAGTGACCTGTTGTCGGACTCCATCACCACCACTCGTGTCCCCTTTCGAGAATTCGTCCTCATTCTTCTCTTCAACCCTGTCTCCTGGGTTAGCTGTTTAGTAGCGGTTGGGGGATTTTTTTTGGGACTCGAATCAGAAGAATCCGAGAGTGGATATTCAAACACTGAGAAGAAAAGAAAAGAAGACGACGAATTCGATTTGCGTGGTGGTGGTGGTGGCTGGAACGGCTGGAGAGAGTACAGGGCTACTAGACTTCCCAAAAAAGAGGTGAGTTATTTTTATTGTTGTCTCGGGGTTATCCTTAACAGATCACTACATTTCACTGTTGATAATTTTGTTTCCGTCTCTAGGTTCACCAATTACCAATAGCTGAAGATTCCCCCGACTCTAGCTGGTTTTTTAGATTTTTTTTTTTTTTACAATAACCGTACGGCTAAAGTACCCATATACACCTTCACGCTTGAGTTTTGGGTTTCAGTAATTGGACAAGAGTAAGGCGTAGACGATGGGTTCTCGGTACACAAGGTCGCATGTTGTAGTCATTGGAATGCACAGCTGTATCCGCTCCTGTCACCATGGTGCTGTAATGAGATTACTGCTCGCCTTTTCACAAGAGAGAGAGCAGTCATCGCTCTTAAAGGTATGCCAACCGATGTGGTCTAAGCGCCTCGTCTTACGTTCCGCGGACCAGGGTTTCCCCAGATCCTGGGCGGCTTGGGTATCCCCTTTTTGCGTCCTCACTTGTCTCTACCAGAATGTTGTAGCCGGTGTGTGTGTGTGCGTCTCTACCAGATAGCAGCTCCGCAGTCGCCAAAGCTTAAGAAACTACAGTGATGATCGCGATAACGCCGGGCGCCCGCGCCGCAAGTTCAAGCATATTCGCGCGCCACGCACAACTCGTCTCCGTGGTCCAGTGGTCAGCGCGGAACAGTCTCGCATTCGTAGAGGGTCCGTGGGTTCGGATAACGGGCCGCCGGAGACAACACTAATTTTTGTTTCATACGCCATGCACCGTCCCGCATCGCTCGTCAGCCAATCGCTCTTCCGTAAGGTGGGGGCTTGCAGCTCTCCCATTGGCTGAGGGTCGTCGCAGGGGGTCTAGGATGGGGGCGGGGGGTGTGGGAGGGGGGGGGAGGGGAGGGGGGCAGGGGGGTGCCTAGCCGCCATTGCTGCTTCTCATTGGTCCAGAATAACTCCATAAGAGCCCATGTTACGGCCAAAGTGGCGCCCGTTCTACTAGTATGGATTCAGAATGTAAATTGGTTTTATATGTTTGAAGTAAATCAAATTCTAGCAGCTGGTCACATTGCCATAGGAGCCATAGTCTCTGTCAGTATTCACAGGTCAGCTGGGACACTTTGGGTTGTAGCCAATAAAACCGCTCAAAACTGATTTATGGTTTAACTTTCACCTGTTGTTCTGTTATAAAATATCACAACAGATATGAAGTTGATGTCTGAGGTCAGACAATTTTAAGTGATCTCTTTTAGAATATGGAGGTCTCATTATGCTTGAAATAACTTAAAAACATTATTGTATCGGTCAACTTAAGAGCAGGCTGTACGGCTGCCACCTTGGTTGCACAATAAGAAAAATGTTTAAACACCTCATGCAGTGTTTCCGACCTTTTAATTTCAGTCATAAAATTTAAGGTAGATCGTTCCAATCGTATAGATTTAATTAGTAGACGTCCAAAAATGCTTTTTAGCCTTCTTTATAACGTGTATATATTTTGAGTAATGCTTAGTGATACAGTAAAATAATTGATAGTTTATCAAACATAGTTAGTTTTATGACAATTTTCATTTCCTTTATTATTCAAAAAAGGTTTACCTACCTTTTAACATCCTCCAGACACAAGTAAATTTTCTAAAACGTTAAAAAATTGTTTTGCCACTCTTTTAGAAAAATACAATTTTTAAAATTGTGGTTGAAATACTTTAATCGCTATTTAGTTTGTTTGATTTATTTTTAATGGTTACCAAAAACATTTTTGAAAAAAAAATATCGCAAACTTTTCAAATCTAGACTTATTAAATACTCAAAACGTTTAATTTATCAGTTTTAAAAACCCCTTTGCAAGAAAAGCTTGAACGCATCTTGGACGCGTTTATTGCATATTTGAAAGAGGGACATCTCCCATTTTAAAAACAAGCATAGAAACTAAAAAGTTTTGGAAAAACTGAATGTGGTTTTTTTTAAAATTGCTCTAAGGGGGGACAACCCAAAAGGTTATGTCAATACTGTTAGAGGTCATTACTCGAACGGCTGGAAAAAATGTTTCATTTCTGTTTGTTGTCTACCCGCAGGGGGATATATAATCGCAGATTGAATACATTTTTTTAAGCCAGACTGCGTACGAATCGTGTGACACGATTTATAGCAACCCGCCACTCATAAGAAATTGAAGTATTGCTTGCAACACTCAGCGAAGCCCTCAATACCTTATACATTGAAATATTGCTCGTCATGTTATTATAATATTTTTTAAAACGTACTTTTACATGAACGTGCCCCATGGGTTTCTCTTCCATGAAAAAAAATTTTAACTCATGATTCCTATTTATTTATTAAGATCTTTTAAAGATCTTACAGGGATTTAAATTATTGGTGACTTCGAAGATTACAATTACCAGGGCCCCTTTATACAGGGGTTTTCCCGTAACATCTCTGGACTAAAGTATACCAAGTTATTGCTCAGGTCATTACCAAACAATATGTCGTACCACGTAGAACATGGTTCTGGGAAATGCTTTAGTTTTCCCATGTGTCTGTCTGTATGTTTTTTTTTTATAAATAAATTTTAAATCTTCAAAAGTAATAAATTGTACGGGGAAATTATACTAGAACGAATGTGATATAATAATACAAGCGACAGTTATTGAAAAGTTTATAATAAAAATTTAACTTTAGTATTTTCACCACATGCAGAAATTCCGGGGTTATACATTTTTGTATTGGGGTTTGGATATGTCGCTCGAGAAAACCCAATGGTAGGATATGGGCTTGTCACAGAAAATCTGCTCTAAATCAATAAATTTTTATTAAATTTCGCTTATTAATCATTTTTGTGTCATTTATATTAGTGACGGAAAACTTCTCTAAAAACTGTTCTTTTTTAATTCATGTTTGAAAAATGCTAGTTATTTTTTTAATATTTTATCAAGTTAAAAAGTTTTATTGGCCGCCATTTTTAAGGAATACTGTAAATTATTTAACTATATTGTTTTAAGTGTCTTGCCTTAATTATTATAAAAATTTCAGCCAAATTTGGTATCATTTTTACTTTTTTAAGATATTAGTTTTTGTTTTTTTTAATGAAAAACATCGATATAAAAGGACAGATTGGAAAACTAAACATCAGAGACCTATGTTTCATAAATGGCTAATACTGACCTGTATGAACCTGAAAATTCAACGTAGTATACCCCTTTTTACGGGGGACACCCATAGTACAGAGTTTTGTAAGATGTAACTCAAACATAAGCAATTCCATTATTGGGGTTTCCCTTTCTACTTGGGGACAGGTTCGGGGCTCTTAAAAACTCAAGATGCCATGGCAAAGGATTGCGCGTACATTATATCCCGTGACCTCCAAATGTCGGAAGAGGGGAAAAGACCAAAAGTGTTCCAGCCTCTCCAGTCAGGAGCCAGCAGGAGTTTGGGGGTCCTTCATGCCCATGCCTACCAAACAGCCTTTAACACTATAGAAGCTTCATCCCATACCAAAAGTTCATTCTTCGAACTTAGGATGATTGATCCATTCCAGCATCTCGAACAAATCGCGGTTAATGATGTCCTCATGGACATCCAAAAGGGGGTTGCCCAGGTTTATGACTGACAGATCGGTTTTACTGCACCCAGTGTAGTATCAACTGGAAGGTATAAAAGCAATCAGCTCACTATTGTTGTGAGTTGGTATCCGAAGTCGGTGCACCACGTGTATGGCTGGCATTAATATATCTTAAACCCGCAATAATGCAAATAAGGGTTTGATATTAATCACGGTTGAAATTTTTTTTTAGGTTATTAAAAAAAGTCAGCTCGCTTGAATAAACTACACGTTCATTTGGTAATTTTTCAGTGGTTTTTTACCCCAAAACAAATGTACATTTATATGTACTTAACAAACTGGATAAAAATGTGTCTTGCATGTAGTTTTAGAACATTTATGATACATAAAAACCCCCAAAATCATCAAACATTTCGTTTTGATGCATTAGGTCGCCTATTTCTCAGTATTTGCTACATTTATATTTGTTTCAGATTATAAAAATTATTGAAAACCATTGACAGTATCAACCACCATGGGTTTGAAAAACCTTAATTCATTTTTTCGGAATACACTGGATGAATTTCGTTTTGTAATATTCCTTATCCCGAATGCTAATTTCATAAATAATTTTAATTTTTTATCGTACTCTCAATCGAGAACTGCAAAAAAAGCCCGGTTTGATGTCCATCACAAAAATTATTCCTATCGTGGTGGTGTAATAACTTGAAACTGAACTGTTAACATTCAAGCTCAAACTGTTCTTAACATATTCTACGGAAAAAGGATAGAGTGGTGCCTTGTGAAGGGGAAGGGGCCGAGTTTACATTTTGATGCATTCTTGCTGAAAGAAGTCTTAAAAGTACCTTTTGCGCTTGCTTCTGGAGGATTTTCAGGGTGGATATATTTCAGGTTAGGGGTACATTGTCCCTACTGTGATATTGTCGGTGTTCGTATTAGGAGGGACTACCATACTCTATATGCTCAGTCGTCACCTGGGGAAAAAAGGGGGGAATCGCTCTGTTCCAAATTCTTCAGTCCAAGCGGTTAGGGTAATGTACTCCCTTATGACAAGACAGGCAGGCAACTTATATCAAAATAAGGGATATCCAAAAACACCAATCCTCCGTAGTAGAATAGACATTGATCCACCCTTTATTCCAAAATATTTCGGACATTACTTTTAGTAATGGTGTCGTTCCGGGACATCCATGAACTTGGAACATATGAAAGTTGTCACAACTGTTGTTTGCTGTACCCAGATATAGGTGGTCACTGGGAAAGATATAAGCTGTCAGAAGTAAACATGCCTGATGCTGAGAACAAAACCGATAGGATTATTTAGACAATCAAAATAAGTTTTGGGGATCTCGTAGTTACAAGGGTAATATTTTTTCGTAATGAACAGATAGTTACAGTTGATGGAAAGCCAGTCAGTTTAAGCAATTTAGATGTGCTCTGAAAATATTTCATGTCAAGCCAAAAATAGATGCTTCTTGGAGTTGCCTATTGCATTATGCTATTGTGTTAAATTTCTCGGGAACCAACCACGTTTGAACTGGGGTTATGGTAAAAACTCGCCACAACGATTTTATGTGAGCATGAAATCGTTGTTGTTTACACTTCCAGTACCGTAGAGTAACCATAGTAAAAGCGATCAACTCAGTCCAACAGTGTAAATAACAAAACTGTCTGTAATTGTACACAGTACAGATCCACAGAAATGATCGGAATCTAAATTGTTCAGCTAATGATCTCAGTGGAGTATCTTTACCAGTATGGAGATTGGTACGAATTGCTGAGTGTAAAATGAAGTGTTTTTGTGAGGTGTGATTTACTAAATGGGCCCTTTTGAAATGGCCATAGTAATGAGAATTCTAACATATGAATACCAACAAATAATTTAAGTAATTTTTTTTTGTTTTTTTCAGGTTGAATCCATTTGCCAGAAAAACACAAGTAGAACATGATGATTATACTATCACAATAAGCACAGTTTAAAAGGGATCCTTGAAAGATTAAAGGGGGGATTTTAAAACGCTCCATCTCCATTTATATTGTTTTAAATTTAATAGTAAAATTTAACGATTATATCACACTTTACTTCCAAAATTTGAATTGTAAATATTTTTGTTGGGAGTTTATTTAGCTATAAATTATAGAAATATTAAACTTGAAAAATATTTGTATATATTATTAAAACTATTTATATATCTTTTTTTCAGCAGTCTATACACACATGGGTGTATTTTTATGGAGATAAAATCTTTTGTTTAAAACCAGCGGAAAATGTAAAAATTTACTAGTGATTTAAATTTGAAATAAATTTTAAGTTAAAATTCGTAATCTATTGCTATATGTTGATAAACGATGGTCTTGGGGGCCTGTTTTTTGAAAGGGGAAGGGGAAGAGGCCGATTCCCCCTTTTAAAGCTTATTCGCAGGTCTCTTCAAGGGCCAACTGGCCTGTGCGAGGAATTATTATAAAACGGTTTGTGTAAGAGGGAGAGTCGATGGTACTGATTAAAAAGTGGTCCAACAGTGGATTTGAATCTGCGCATCCCTCTTGGTCTGAGTTATGTTAGACCATCGGTTACTTTCCCATCTTGTCAGTCTTGAAATGTGTTATAAAATGCCTGTGCGTCGTATAATTGTTTTGTAATAAACTAAAGTTGATGCGAGATAAATAACATTGTTGTTTGAGTGGTATTAACAATTACAATGCTGATTTTTTAGTTAAGATATTATACTATGGTTCGGGCTTTCCGAGTACTGAATGCTTTCATCATCTGGTGTAAACATTCATACTTGTTATAAAAAGCCACATTGTTGCGATGTTTACCAAAGGACTCGTGAACGCAGGAATTAGATTAAATTATGTTCTATTTCATAAGTGTTCAGTTGGATGTGATGGAGTCAATGTACCGCAAAAACGTAAAACCCTCTTTCAACGTATGGCCATTTGTTTTCATTTGGTATAGTTCGTCCAAATAAACAAATTTAAAAATTGAGAACTAATTATTCCCATTTTAGGAATGGACACTTATAGCATGGCTTATGGCTCTGTTTTCACAAGACCTTACACTCACCACAAGTTCGGCAAATTCTCCGGGAGAGCAGCAGTTTCAATAGTTGTAAAAGCCATTAAATGAAGTGGCAATAGTTGGCAATTAACAACATTGTATGCACTTACTTTTGTTTTTACCTACTTATAACTACCTTATATCTTAGTAATAACTATTTTGGAAAAACATCAAACACCTCTTTTATTTATTTACATATAAATATAGTGTTTTTTTTATTCCGAGATCCATTTTGCAAAGTATAATAGCACCACAACCTGTTCTGTTTTATGAACTTGAGAACACCAAATAATAATTTAAATATATATTAGTTTAAAATATACATCATTAATATGCAAGCAAATCATGACTTAATCTTACGGGGAAAATAAATTAATTTAATTAATTAAAAAAATATTAAAATTATATGACTAATTATTGAATTGGATAAATAACAGCCTATAGCTTTTACTGATCGTCGTGGAGTGGTAATGTCGTCGATGATATGTGAGGATACAGTCATCACTTTCAAGCGGATTCTGAGGGTGATGGTCTATTTGAGACCACATGTTGTGTCAATGTGTGTAGAAAATATGTGTGCAGATATAGGTAGATTACTGGGCAAGTGTGATTTGGGGTTGTTTGAAATTATAACTTATTTCTGGGGGTGGTGGTTTTTTTGGAGTCGATTGATAGTAATGGGTGGGGAGTGTTTTGGTGGGGTTCAGGTGTTGCAGTTACTGTGTTTGATATCCGAGGTCTTAGTTTAGGGCAGGGGTTCGGGGTTTGTGAGGATTATAACCGGAGAGGCCCCCCCCCCCCCCAAAAACCCCCCCAAAGAAATTGAAATTCCAACCCCCCCTCCCCCTAAACATTATATATGTTATCTTTTATACCCTGACTTTCCTAACCAATAAAATATACGACGTACTGGCGTTTTGTTAACATAATACATAATTTCAGACTGGCGGGGGATATAATTAATTGTCGTTGGTCAGAGCGGTCTGTACATCTAAGGACCGTAGAGAATTATGTAAAGGGGTCTTTTTTCCCGGGTTGTATCCCATAGCACAATGTAACAAAACCTGGTAGTTACTGTACTGGCCCCTCCCCTAATTCAGTTACGCGAAATCCCCTTTTTTTTTCATACAAAAATTTCGGGTTTGAGAAATATTTTTTGAAGGCTCTTAATTAATTTATAGGGACATATTTCATACTAAGGCCATTAGCATAGGGATATTCTTATGGGTCGACCATAGCGGTGCGATGTGGCAGAATGGGGCTTTGTCCCGAAATTATATACAGTATTTTAAATTTTTGGATATATAAAATGTAAGCCCTAGAGGGTGTGTTTAAATTTCCAAATGGACACCGCTGCAAATTTTATATAAAAAATCTATCTTAAAAGTTCATTTTGTACTAAATGTAAAAGAATAGATAATTTTTTCCCAATTTTTATTATTTTTCGGGGCAGATAGGCCTCTATCCAAAATCGAAAGGGGGTTTCCTCAACAGGCGAATTTCAACAAATAAATATTCTACAATTGCATTTTTATTACAATTAAAATCCATTATTAGGTTAAATACCAAAATATTTTCGAAATAATATTTCAGATTTTAAATTTCTATATAATCTGCTGTAAAAAAAGCAACTGCATTCGAATCAGGACACAGACAATCAATTCAAAATCTAAAATTAATAAATAAGTATACTTTAACCCCAAATTGAACTTAAATTGATTGGGAATCTACTACCCATTTTAAACATATATTTAAGAAAAAAATCCTCATAATCAATGTGAAGGGGGGGGCCCTATTGAAAATTCCAGTCGCCTTTCTTCTCAATTTATTCAAAACTTTACACCGTAGGCCCATAACTAATTTTTTATACTGGCTCTGAAAGTATTCCAAAATCTTTGTATTTTACACCATATAGTATTTTAATTGAAAAAAACAATTGTTTAAATATTTATTTTTGCTGAGTGACGTCTGATTGAGGAACATCATCGGTTTCGAAAGTGCCTTGCCCTAAAAATTAAATAATTTGGGAAATGTTATTGTATACTTTACATTTAAGTAATATTTATAAAATTTTTTTGCAATTGTTCCAAGAGTCTCCAATAAAACTTCATTCCTTCTCAACATATAATTATATAGTATAATTTTTTGGCCCTGCAAGTTATGTCAACGTTGTTCGTGTTATTTTTGATGGTTGTGATTATTTTATGTTTAAAATATGTAAACCTAAGTCAGATGCGTAAAACCTGTGTATTGGGTCATCAATATACAAATTAACAAAAAAAAACATATGTATTTACCTGAAAAATCGTACAAACCTTTCCTCTTCTGAATACATTGTATATAATATATTTTATGCATATGCTATAAACTCATTACATCTGTGTTTTTATTATTTCTCACCATGTTTTCTTCTACAAATCTGTTGCATTGCAAACTTTTTAACAAAAAATAACTACAATCTTATTGTGTAACACCGTTTTAAGTTGACCTTCTCCCAAAACAAAATTATCTACAATTTTTTATTTATAAAATTTTTGTAGTTTATTTTAGGTATGTTTTATATCTGCGAAAATCATTGATGATGGGAGGGTACAATTCTTTACCCAGTAATTAACACTTTTAAAATTTATTCATAGCTCTGTTGGCCACCTTATAAAACAACTTAAGAGTTTCCATAGGTTTTCTGTTTTCCATTTGATAATCTTAAATGTTATAGAGAAAAACACGCATCATTTAAAAATATACAATTTTGCTTTTACACTTGTTATACTACTATATAGGGTGAGGGTTTACAATATGTGTGCTTACACACACGTACATAAAGTAAAGAGCTTACGCAAAAGATTAGTTAAACCATTTATTGCAATTTACTTTTCATTAATTAGTTACCCGCTTCAGCACATACCCAGTTAACAAATGTACAAAATATTTCTGGAATGATAGAATTTTAAATAGCAGGTATTTCGCACTAAATTTCCCCAGAGCATTTCTTAATGAAAGATTTTACTTGCAAAATGTCCTTCTGGCCTGCGAACGGAATTACATTGCGTTGTCTTCTTGATACTCTTTACTAATTAATATCCTCCTTAGGACATTAAAGAATATCCTCGTCTATCAAAAGGCATTTAACCGTCTAACTTATGGCCGTTATTGTAGTTTAAACTTCATTTTTAATAAACCGCATTATTACTTGTTTTCTCTTAAAATATCTAACTTAAAAACTTTTCCCCGTTCACAGAAACTAAAAGTTTTATCCAATGAGCGCAAAATCTCCAAAGCTTCTCCAGGTAAAAAAAAAACGACAATATTTTAACTTATAAACTAAAAAAAAACCCATTAAACTACAGCAGTTCAACTCGAAAAACGAATGCTATACCAAAGCAACATCAAATACTATTCCTTGTGTTTAAAGTTTGTAAACTGAAGATAGGAAGGTTTTAAAGGGATAAAGTTATTTCGGAAATTTTCCATCGCTTATAGGTTTAGGTAGAGGGTATTAATACATGCACAATTTAATACCTCCCCGACCTGACTAAGAGCGGATGGATTCCCAATCATCTAAGCTTTTCACGTCATTATACCGTTTTATAACGAGTGGTCAAAATGTCCGAAATCCTGTATTATAAAAGTCGAACAACTCGAAAACAAGCAAACTCACGAAACCGTGTGTGATATGTACCATTTGCGTGAAAGATTTGATCGGTTAAAGCTATTATTTCAACCTGAATAAGGATGATGCCCGCCCCATCTCGACATTTCAGCATAAACAATGTGAAAGACCTATTGGGTGCACATGCTCCTGGCAAATGACGGAGAAAATGCTTTTTAAATATAGTTTTCCCCTATTGGAAGTCTTTTTGTTACTATGAAACCAGCTGGCTCTAAGACATTCCACTATACGGTTAATAAATAAAAGAAATGTACCCTCCCTCCATTTATCTCCAAGGCCAAGACCAGGGGGCTAGGGTTGATTGGGGGTAAAAAAATTAGCAAATAGACACTTTTAGTATATTATATTAATTACCACATTTCAGCTGTTTTTTGATTCCTTAGTCTTAATTATTTTTAGGGGTGTTTTGCTTAATTGAATTTTAAATTTTTTCTACATTAAGCTAACAATGACCTCATGACAATATAGAAAAATGCTGTCTATTTTTATGAGATTCTTCTCCTGAAGAAACGGGTTTTCAAGTGAAAATTAAATATTTTTAAGCCCAATTTATTAAAGGATTTTTTTAATTGACCTCCGGGAAATTCGTGCACGTAAAGTACAGCTAGATCACTGTAGCCTACACCCACTAAGGGGCCTATATAATTTTTTCGTAGTATAAAAGAAACATTGGATATACTATATAAAAAGTTTGCCTGAAGCCTAGGGGATATAATTTTATATAACTTAAACTGTCCCCCAATTCGGGGGTCGGTACTAAAAAGAGATAGCTGAAAAAAGCTCACTTTTCCCTTATGGGATGGTTACTAAGGTAAATAGGATACATATTTTATGAGCCACATGGAAACATTATGATGTTAAAAATGTGGTCAATACATTATTTTACGAGTTTTATGGATGGTGTATCTGCCTCATGTGTAAAAAGGGTACTTCAGACTTCCCTCACCAAAATCCATTAACGCAAAATGGTTTTAATCTTTGGAATCCAATTAATTTTCCAAGCCGCACCACACATAAAGCTTTTTCCTTTGTTTTGGAGTCCTTTGTTAACTGAGCACATACCTGATAACGCGGGGGGTAGTGTCGTCATCTTGGGATACAACGAGAAAATTTATTATATCCTTTAGAGCAACTGTGAAAGCAGACCCGGTACAGGTATAAATCGTAATCTGAAACCAGGGTTGTATATAGTTTCATTGTGTACGTGTTGAACTTTCAAAATGACACAGCGTGTGTATGTGCCCCACATGACAAAAGGCTGCGTACAATTCGAATAGCCTCAGGCATTTGATTTATGGTTCGCTCGAGCTGGAAAAGTAAACACACCAAATCCAGCGCTTAATTGTTTATTTCGGGCCCCGGATTTAGTAGGATAGCTCGCTGTTGTGTTACATTTACGGGGACTCTCACACTTGGTGACGTGTTTAAACTGTGGCGTTATGTCTCAGTGTTAAGCGGTCAACAAGTTGGGTTTTTAGTTGTCGGGCGGTTATTAGCTAATCTCGAATAGTAAATGATATGTAAGTAATGTATAAGGAGTAGCGGGGAAACAAGCAAAGGGTATATATATGTGATGTTTTGTTTGGAGATACAACGATGTAACATTATTCTGAAAGTGCTCTGAAACGTATAATTCACCATTTATGTCTTATTATCTCAGCTTTTTTTTAAGTGATGAAACAGAGTTTTTATCCCACATAAATTGCAGCTGGGTGTTTCTTGGAAATGAGTACTGTCATTTATTTGTGATATTTTCAAGCATAATTATATTTAGACATTTTTATAATTTTAAATGCCTGGGGAATATTTTGATACCGATATTTACCCATTAGCAATTGCAATCCAAACTGTGGAGTATTATATTGTAATTGTATTCATAAAGCATTGCATCGTGAATTATGTTAAAACCTTTGGGATATAGTTCGCGCAAAGTTATTTAATTTATAACAAACTCGACTTTCTTAATAAAAAGGGAATCCACTCGGGGCCTTTTGACCACCAACTGGAAAACAATTTTTCCAAACGTGCTGTCTCACTTACAGGTTCCCACATTATGGAACTGTACACCTACTTGTTCCAACCTTTGTGTGATTGCCATCGTTGACAACAAGTTCCCCTTCTTTCTGCTCCTTGAAACAAAATCCGTAAAATATTAAAACTTGAATGTATTGGGAGTATGTTCACCGCCCTATTTTACTGTACCATTGTCAGTTGGGGAGTTTTGCGATTTTTTCATTCATTCATTTTATTAAAATTGATCCTCATAATTACTACTAATACGATTTATATCGTTGAATCATATTTTATAAATTCATCAAAATTTTACATAAAGCAACCCTATCTGAGACATGGGGTAACTCCTCAATGCATCAAACCTTGTTTTAGCTTTGCATACATTAAATATACCCCCTTTATATTGGGGTTTAAAATTTGTATGAAATAACCTCCTAAATATTTGTTGTTTATTCATTTGATATTATTTTCTCGCACGATCTAAATTAGTTTGAAAAAAAAATGTACTAAACTTTTTTAAACAACACATTATACAACATTATCTCTAAACATTGCCCATAATCTTATTATTCATATAGTGAATGACAAGATTTGATGGCAAAGTTTCAAATTTTCGATAACTAAAGCCCTTTTTGTTAAATCACAACTGGTGTATGCGTAAAACAAGGGTAAAAACATACATAGTAGCAACAGAATAAATCTATCCCGTTTAAGACAAAAGCTTATAATTTTTCCCCATCCAAACCACAAAATTTTGGATCATAAAATCACATATAAAGACGTTTAATAAAGAGTATTTGCAAAAAAAAAATTTAATAAATAAATGAAAAAATTTAATGCTTCAAATATATAAAATGAATGAACTAAGTTTTATTCTAAAATATTGTGATCAGGAAATCCTCGAAATGTGACTTTGTTCAAATTTGAAACGAAGTTTACTCACATTAAAATTAACTAACTGAAACTCTTGATATTCAATTTATTGGCATAATTTTTATCAATAAATTTGTTTTTAAGTATAATGATATCATATTAAACAGGATACAGTGCCAGCTTAATAAAAATAGACAATACCATGTACACATAAAATATATACAATATTATACTATTACATACATCCATACATACTACATATGATCAGAAACATTGAGTTACACAATCTGAACCATTTTTGATAAAACTGTACATTGGGAAACCCTGAATCTGTACATTACCAAAAATATAAATTTTTCCAACTGTAAACCCCAAAATTATTGTAATTTATAATGTGCTTTCATTTTGCGTTATTTTTAATATCTGAATTGGCATATCAAAAAATTTTTTTTCTGACTTAAGCAATGACAAAAGAAAGAAAAAAGAACATAGGAAACTTGTTTAAGGATCTCATCTTTTGCGAAGTGCAGTTTATTTGTTATTTTATTGACTGGATTTTTCAAAATAAAAACAAAACAAAATTAATTTTTGGATTAAAATCCCATTAAGCAGTTACATGAATGTTATATGTATTTAAAATTTATTATAACTTTGTCAGTATTGTTAGCCACAAATCGGACAAAACGTGAAGAGCACTTTAGGGGGTTTTCGTTTCAGATTAAAGTGGTGAGAAGTTGATTTTTCTTTAATCACAAAATGTTATTTATCCTTTCTAATTACTAGGATAATAAATTAAATAGCAGGTTCGCTGACAAATTTTAGAGGTAACCACAATAACATATTAAAAATAAATAATTGTTTCCTTGATAATTTTAATTAAAGTGTAAATGTTTTTATTTTCATGAAATACAAACAGACGCTAACTTTGTCCTGGTTATTACTCAAACCTTCAGTTTAGTGCAGGGTACATTAACGAGCACTTAGACATAATTAAAATTTGAAGGCATGTTTATCTGAGCCTTCCCCTTTATACGGTTCTTATGAATACCGTATTTTAAAAAATTACATCAGGAAGCTTAAAACAAAACTCATTACGCCCCATTATTTTACCTTACCGTTGCTTGGAAAAATAAGACCTTTGAAATTAGGCTAACCCCAAATCAGAGAAGTATCTCCTAAATTAATAAAAGATTGATCACTCTGTCATTTAAAAATGTAATCTAAAAATTATTATGCTTATATATAGAAATAAACCTCATAAACTAAATTTTAAAGTGTAGTGCTAGTTGTCATAAATAGAGGTTGGGCATGAGTGGATAACGGGGGTTTATATAATTTTTAAAGATGGCCTACAACTTATGAATAAATGAAAAAAAAAAAAATTTTATTCAAGTAAAGAAAAAATTTCTTTGAATCTCAATATTTTGTCTTTTGGAAAATATTAGTAACACTTACCATGATACTTACTACATCGTTTCCCCTTCCTTTATTTATTCATTTAGTAAGTTTGTTGGCTAGAAAATACATATGAACATGTGTGATTTTTCAACGCTCATGGAATTATTTTAAAGATTTTATAATTATGTATACTGTCTTTTTCCTTCAATAGCTTTTAATAACGCCCATGCATGGTTAATTTTCCTTTTAAGGTGTATTAATTTGTACACAAATAACTGCAAATATGCGAGCTCAACTTCGACATGCTTTACACATGGCCATATTATCGCTAAAGTAAGTAGAAGCCAATAGTAAACATTATATACTTATCAATAGACGTAACTTTGATAAAGATCCTATTCTGCGGCGCGAGATGAAATAATTGTCCCAAAAACCTTCTACGGTAAAATGTGTAATGGGCGAGAATGGTTCGCACTCAACAGGCAGTAACATCGCTTTTGTGTTGATTGTGCTCGGTATTAGTGGAGGAGCACTGTACCTAAACTATGATTGTGTGTTTGCAGTCTGCTAGTATGGGCCCAAGTACTTACAGCTCCAATATATTTACTTACATAGGTGTACATGAAACTTGGGGGTCACTTTGATACTACTCCGTAATTTGTAATGGAAACGAACCCAACAGACAAAATAGTTGGCACAGATGTTCGTAATTACATATCCAAAAGAAGGTTCCAAATGATATTCCAAAAAAGTGTTCTGCGATAAGAACCATACCTTGCTTAAAATTACAACGTATTATTAACCTTATTATTTGTAACTTTATTATTGATGGATTTATTTTTCAGTTTTTTGCGAACAAAAATGTGAATATGTATCTAATATTTATTTATTTAATTCAAGAGTGCGTTTCTTGATTCAAAACTTGTGAATTCTTGGAGTTCTTGTTTGGTTTAATTTCAAATATCAGTTCTATACCAAACTTAACTTATTAACCATTTATTAAGATTTCTCTGTTTCAGTGCATTATTTCAAACTTTGCAGTTTTTTAAGTTATATATTATCAATGCCAGGTTTCTTTTATTCCTTCTTACAATTCAGATATTATCAGATGAATTTACATATCTGTACTACCTTAGTGGTCGAGTATGATTAAGGGGTGCCACAGATTGGGGTTTGCATTTACCGTCAAAACATAGATAGAATGATTTGTATATTGATAGCATAATCGTGGATTGTAATTGTTATTATTAACTGATACAATTTGTTATTCAGGTACACAAACAAAGTTTTATAAAATTTTATGTTTAACCTGTATAGAAATCACTTCCCAATAATAAAGATTTTACCATACACATACCATAAAGTTATTATAAATATCACCATAATCTTGACGAGCCACACGTCGTAATTCACATCTTTATACTAAGGTATATATGGGAAATATATGATGTCTGTTTGTGTGCTTTTGGGGTCTTCTACTCGATCACGTATAAAACTATCGAATCGATCGACTGAAAATGTACCACATGGGATTGTCTTATAGGGTGTCTGGTTCAACTCTATAGGGCCTATTCTTATTTTGAAAACTCCTCTGGATAAGCCCCATTTGTTTTTATACAGTATCTTATCTTCAATTATTCATTAAATGTATTGTGATTTGGCTTATTCAAAGAAAATAATATAAAATAATTTAAACCGTTACTCCAGGTTGACAGTACATATATTTGATGTTATTCATCATTAAAAGTGTGTTTAGTCGCTTTACGATTTACCTATCATTTCCGTTTAAAAAATTTTCCATTAGTTCTGCGTTTTTTTTATTAAACTTTTACTGAAACGTAATTGTTATGACCCCATCGTTTATTACATATACGTGGTTGGACTTCAGACGTTAGTCTCCAGGTAGATTCCAGTTTTCTCCAGGGGACTGGTTGTAAATAGTTCAACTTTTACTGTCTAAATCAAATGGAGCTATTAAAGATAAGCGCCATGTGAAAGAAAATTCGAGAAAATTTCAAAGGACTCTTAATACTAGGTGTTAAATATTCGACCTTCAGCCCCATCTTTAGGATTATATCTAAAATTTGTTAAGAAAAGAAATC
Source organism: Homalodisca vitripennis (assembly GCF_021130785.1). Classification (NCBI taxonomy): domain Eukaryota; kingdom Metazoa; phylum Arthropoda; class Insecta; order Hemiptera; family Cicadellidae; genus Homalodisca; species Homalodisca vitripennis. The sequence goes on from NW_025778699.1 coordinate 35,857, forward strand.
CCTTATTCCAATCTGTTTCCAATCGGAACATATTTTAGTGTAATATCAATCTTATCATGAAGATTGTCGAGTACCATGTGGTATTTTTTTCAAATAAAAAATACGGGTAGTAAGTAATAAGCAAGCTAGTAAAGAACTAAGGCGTAAGGACAAAAGAACACTTTGTTTCTGCTTGTATTTTATTACTATACAGTTTAATTATGAACAGAACTAGTAGCTAAGCTATATGTCTTTCCGTACCGTAATAAAGATATTTATCCTTTGATTTATTAAAACGGAAACTACGGTGAATGAGCTAAATAATGGCTATTGCAATCATGTTTATAACTAAAAGTTTTAGTTACAGAATAAATCAAGTTATTCCCATCTTATTAGAATTCATAATATCTCTCTGAGTAACCATGCTCTTGAAGTTAATCATATGTTACAGTGCCATTAAAACAGGAATTGGTTTAATTAAAATGGTACTTTAGTTGATATTTTAAAAAACGCATTATTATTTTATTCTAACACTGCCGATCATTATATAGTCTTGTTGGGCATTTGTTGTGAATAAGCTCTAACGCAGTGTCTAATAATATGTTATAGTATAATGTTCAACTATTTTCAAATTGATATCTAATTGTAGTTTTTTTGGATATAAAAGCGATTTTTTATAGATTTTTTAATGTTTTTATCCAATTAATAATTAGGTAAAGGTAAATTTTAAAGTAGATTTATCTCTCTGTTTCGATTCTTTGGGGTAGGACTAAAGTGTTAAGTATTTTCTTACGTTTGTCATTACAAATGGGTATTTCACAAAAGGGTATAAAAAACTTCTTGTGGGTGATCTTTATCATCATTTCAAGCTCACAAAATATTGTCCTAACATGTAGATGGAAATTTTGTATCGTTTAGCCGATTAGTGCTATTTTATATTTTCTTCAATAAATATCTCTAGAATTATTGTAGTCTAAGGTAAGGTACGAAGACAATAAAAAAAATAGTGTTATTTTCTTTTGTATTAATAATGGAGTGTCAGTTTGAAATTATGTAAAGTCAAAGAACCAAAAGCCACTGTATAGTTATATAAAAAATATACACCACTCTACTTGAAGTAGTTCCATTAAAATTAAAGAACGGGACTGTTTGAAGAAAATCGTTTCAGTGCCACTTTAAAGGGTACACTTTGCAAATGCTGGGGGGCCACAAATATTTTTTCTTTTCATGGGCATCAGCTGTTTTTTACGTAAGTTTCAAACATTTTTAAACAAGATACTTATATATATTTAAATTCATATAGCAATTCCAAACGGGTACATATATTTTTAAAACATAATCCGCCAACGCATAAAGCGAAACAAGACGCCTTAAAGTTACGCTTGCACAATTGCAGCGCAACAAACAACTATAACGATAACCCTAAACAAGTATGTATATTGAACTATACAAATTGTTGCTTGATGTAATTATTAAATTTTAACTATGTTATATAATCAGTTAGTGACATTTACTTCACTATAAATAATAATTGTTATTGTTTCGTGTTCAAGAGTCAAAAATCCACAATAACAATTTTTTTAAATAAAATAGATTTTTTTCCTGTCCTGGAGGAACACATCTCACATTTATGGTGAGGAAGTAATTGACAACAATTTTAAATTCACCGCAGCTGCAGCCGGCATTTCAATTGTAACAAAAGGTCTTGAACAACGAATGAATTTAATTTACGAGTTCGTTTGTTTTGGATTCCTGATTCTTACAGATACTTCCGGTATTCATAAGATGTACTGTTTTAAAGCCTGAAAATATTACATTCTTAAAGGTTTAATCCTTGGAGGTAAAGGAGAGCATTAATGCCAAATTTCCATGCTGAACTATCAACGTGTGAAACTGCCGGAAAATGTTCATTGTTTAATGATACAGGAATTCAGTAACACTGCATTTCAAGATCCGCTAATCGGATCCCTTCCAGCGCTGAATCGAATAAGCCTAGGTTTTAGTTATGTGGTAGGTTAAGCTTTTTCACCTGATGAAGAGATCTATGATTTACTGATACTTCGAAATGTAATGTTACTGATTGGTTTATTAAGGAACGATGTGAAATGTCCCGTTAAAATATTATCTTGCAAGTACATTTAAGTTTGGGCTTTGTAACTATTTCCTCTTGTAGTCAATACTTCCGCAGCTTTATATTTGTGTGTGCCTAGTAATAATGTTTAACAATACTCGCACATATTCAAGCACTTTGTTTCCATTCTAACGTTAGAATGAGAGGAAAACACTATACACCTAATACATGGAATTTCATAGGTAAACAGCGGAATGGTTTCTAAAATTTGTAACCCGGTTTTATTATAGAAATTTGTTATTCATGGCTTTATAATATCTCAATATATTCGATAATTTATTGGATGAAGAAAGATAAGATATTCTTCAACGGAGTAGAACAGAATTAATTTGTAATATATTTTGTACGTATCACACTTCTGGGATCAAACCTTACTTGAATTTAATATAAAAAACCCTTTTTTCACTCATTTTTTTAAAACTGCATCTCAATCTCTAGTTGTCTCTCGTGTTACTGTTTTTCAACAAGTCCATATACTCTCAATTTTTTAGTCTAGGTTTAAGAACGAAAATATTTTAAAGTATAAAAATTGTATTAATCAATATTAATTCGATACCCATTGTAACGTCGCAAGGATATTTACAGAAGGCATTTCGTTTTGCACGCATCAAGTCAAAACACAGAGAAGATGTTGGTTAAGCAATTTTTGGCCAATAGAATCTCGTTGTCGTTGGAGATCAAAACGTTAGATAGAGCTGTACGCCATTACCCCAAACTTGGGCAGGACATCAATCAAAATTGTGATCAGGAGACCATGTGGTTACTAATGAAAACACTCAGACTCCTCCTTGTGATTGGGGACTTAAAACCGTCAAATTGAAACTGGAGCAAAATCACGCCTAATTTGGGACAGTACATCAAATCAAAATTGTTGGATCAGGAGACCATGCTGTTACTAATGAACACTCAGACGTCTCCTTGTATGGTGGGGACATAAACCAGTCTCAAATTGAAACTGGAACGCAATACGCCTAATTAGGACAGGAGACATCAATCCAAAATTGTGATCAGGAGGACCATGCTGCTAATTAAGGAACACTCAGGACTCTCCTTGTGGTTTGGGGACTAAAACCGTCAGATTGAGATGGGAAGCATTACATCAAACTAGGAGAGGACATCAATCCAAAATTGTGATCAGGTGTCCCATGACTGCAGGTCACGGGCATTTTATACTGCATTGGTATATGGCGATAAATTAATAAGGCTTTTCATTTTGCTCATAAATACTTTGAGTAAGCCGATAAGTATGGTATAATTATTTCAATGTTTGTATTCATATGCCTTAATTAGTTAAAATACACCACATGTTGTTTAAGTTATGTATAAAACATTAAAAGTGTAACTAATTCTGTTTATTGACATTTCCGAACCTGAGTAACGTCATTGTTACATATTGCTGTATCCAGTTACTCGTAAACAGCTTACAACAGTGTCATTATTGTTACATATATTGTAAATTAACTTATGGTAATTAGAGTTTCACTCTTCAAATACCTCCAGTTAAAACCAATACAATAGGGAATGGGGACAAGATACATCTTATCCTTTACTGAATAATAAAATTTCAAATAAAGCAGACATTTTCCTCTGAATTTCCCTTTGCGCCTTTCTTAATGAAACAGTCTAATTGCAAACGGATTTCATAGCCTGTGACTAGTACTTAAACTTCTTATCTATATTTTATTCAAATTTTTTAATAAATCTGTGGCGTAATCGACCAAACATGCTTCTTTTTATACTTTGTATACCGATATACCGATTTTGATAATACAAAATTGGAGGGGACAGTTATCAATTATTACTCATTTAAATTAAATACAAGTAGAGGTGTTGATCATTACAGCTGACTTTTATTCTAGTATAAACTTTGTGAAATTTTAAATTTAATGTTTTCTGTAAAAGAATCCGAAGGGTCTTTTCTGAATAAAATATTAGTTGTTATAACCAAGAACAATATTACTCTAAATCTCTTATAGTACAAAAAAACCATGATGGGTAACTTTGTAAATTCTTAAATAATAAAAATCAATTTACCAGTCAGTTTCACGTAAAACCATACCCTAACTAAACGTAACATTCTTTGATTGACACCCGATACAATACTGTATATATTTATATAGATATAAACATCCAAAAATACATCAAAACAACACAAAAAACTCTTTCAACACTCTATATATAATACCAAAAATTTTATCTATAATAAACTATTATATCGTCCAGGCGCCTATCGTTTTTTTTTAATCTGACGGAGCCGTCCTGAAAAATCAAAACAACAGTCAGACGCGATTATTTTTTATTAAGTGTCGTCGAAAATGAACGTATTGAAAAGGATGAAACATATGAATGGTAAATACACGTTTTACATTCAGTTTTTTCTTCGCTTGGCACAAACAAAACCCAAACCGCTAGACACGTAAATACATGTAAATTGGAGCTTTAACGAACCATATACTGATACGTGTTAAAAACTTTTAGGGGTTGGAGTTTCTGACTCAAATAATTTAAACTATACATAATATAGCTAGGGTGAAAAGGGTAACTTTTAAATGAAAAATGTAAGTTTAGCTACAGTTGTCACCTTCATCTTTGTGCATCGCCTGAAGTCTGACCGCTGGTCTCAGATTTCATCATGGAATCTGGATTCAAGATCGTGGTAAAGGAATAAAACAAGACATCTAGGCTACAAAATATAGTGCATATCTAGGTGAAGATGCATTTTCATTGTCTTAGCAGGTACCAACAACTGTAGTTCACCGCGGATTGTTTAGACCCGATCTAATAAGCAAGTAGAGTAACCGAGTCTTTACACTTTAATGTAGCAACGGTGGGAAGGAGTTAATTATATTGGAATGTGAAGACGGATCCTGGAATGGATTCTCTTCAGAAGGAAACATGACTGGAGGACTTGCAGTAGTCAAAGTCTGTGACTGCATTTAGGACACTCCACAAAGTGGCAGGTGGAACTGGTGCTTAACTCTTTGAAATAGTTGTTTTTACTATGATCTAGAACTTATAGTTTATCTATTTTATGGTTTTCGGTTTATATGTTTATATTTATGATTGTAACTTTTACTATAACTCTCATTTAAATCCTCATGACAAACTAGTGCGGCCGAAAATGGTTTTTCCTAAAAAAATTTTTTCA